>NW_027069651.1:907799-968884 GCF_002906115.3 Quercus suber | reverse complement strand
AAGTGAGAGACCCATCAGGCCTCCTCGGCCACAGGCCGAGGAGTATTCCCCCGTTTATAAAGAAACCTTAGCATTTTTTATAGAAAAAGTTCATGCATGGTGATCGACGGCCAGCACCTAAACCTCTTAGCCCACTCTCTATAAATTTATTGTTTGGGCTTATTGGGCTGAAAACCCATCACTCAGGGTCAATCCAAATTTTTTTTTTTTTTTTTTTTTTTTTTGTCCCCTAATTTTTTTTAAAAATTTTATTTATGAATTACCCATTATATCAACTCATTCTTTGATTTTTGTTTATTTTATAATAATAAAAAATCAATATTACTCTTGCTTACATTTACTGTTAATATCAGCAAATCATAACTTAAAAAAAAAAAAAAACTATTGGGACTCATATTTGTAAAATATTGATGATGCTGAAAAATCGTCAGTAAGCTGCACAGTTCTCACATGCTCCAGACAACACCTACACAACAAAAAGGAGAAGAGCCTACAGAAAGTACTGATGTGGTACCGGTCGAATACTCTCTGAAGGTTAAGTCAGAACCTTTACAAACTCTAGAGTGCCAGAGCTTGGATGAATTATGCATACCTTGTTTTTTGAGGGCTTGGGGTTTTTATAGTAGAGTAGGACTGACTTTTGTTCCTTGGTCAAGAAGGTATTTCCTTATGAAGAAAACCCTAATAAATGTACGTATTTTGTGAGATTCTTCCCATATAGGAGTTCCTTGACTAGGGTTAATCATAGAGCGCAAGATATTTCTATTTAGGATTCCTTGGAGATTACTTAAGGCATGTGGATGCCACGTGGCATTGCCACAGTCCACTTTGTATCCGTCTACTTTTTATTTGACCGTCATGGAGAGTTTGTCTCCTTGCATATGCGCACCATCTCCCTCCATTACTTTGAGCTTAAAGCACCATCGCTCGTGACCGATTTAGTAGAGTGAGACCGTTTACATCCTTTTTATCCTCTTCAGTTGCCCCCTCACTCCATGTGTCCATTGCATAATGTTAGGACGGATCCGTGGAGTGACGGTCTAATTTCAACTTTTGGAGATGCATTATGATTGACAGGCTAGCCTAGGGTCATAAATGTTGTAGGGGCACGTGGCGTGTTTTTAGCGGTTAGTCACTCGAACCAAAGCATCCCTTCGTCTTCCATGCCATTATCTCTATATATATGCGCTTCCTTCCTTCTCATTTTTACTTTCCATAACAAATCTTCGATTATAGCGCATCTGTCTACCTTATTGACTCTACTTTCCGTCTACTTGGTGCAACCGTTAGCCACACCTTGCAGTTCTTTTCAACTGGTAAGTATTTTTTATGTTGAATTCCCTTGCAACTTATTTAAATTCTGAACACCCATTGTCTATGTGAAATCGTTAGAGTCTTAGGATTTATTTGTCACATGTAGGTGACATGTCTAGTGCGTTGAGTGAGTAATCGTGGGTCTGTGAAAGCGTGGGCTATAATGAGGTGGATCTGTTAGGTCAAGGTGACCCCGACACCTCAAGTGACGAAAGGAACCCATCGGCCTCCTCACCTTCCACGAGGGATGAGGATTTGGACATGGATGGGTTAGAGAGTGACTCCAATGACAACTTAGTCAGTGCCAAATCCCCTCCTCAATCCGTCATAGGACCAGATGGTCTTAGAGAGTTCATTCTCCTATCATTGTGGATGATGAATGACTTTAGGTCTACTAATAAGCAAAAACACTTCGACACCTTTAGGGAAAAATACCAAATTCCATACAACATACCAATTCGTCTACCGTACAAATATAAGAAATGTTACTACTGGGGGGTTGACGATGTTGGACTATACGAGCAAATGTTCAAAGCAGGACTTAGGTTTCCACTAAGTGCCCTTCATTGTCGCCTCCTGCAATATCTTAGGCTAGCTGTCACCCAAGTCTCTCCGAACGCCTGGAGGGTCTTTCTTCGGGGTCCTTTCAAAATGAGCATGTAGGATGACGGTGGAAGAGTTCTTCCACTGCTACTGTCCATTTGAGATCGTCCAATTTAGGGGGATGTACAGCTTCCTGCCAAGGAAGCCGTCTCTTAGATTAGTCTGTGATACCCTCGACTCAAATAGGAACTGGAAGAGTCGATACTTCTTCATTAAAGGGGACGGTTGGATGTGTCACTAATACGACTAATAGTTCATGCCAGTGGATAAGACTTGGGGTATAATGCCCCCGTTTGGTAGGTGTCCATCGGCAATAAACTTGGCTTCTTACTTTTTTATATAATGTACTAACCGTCTCCTATTGCAGCTCAAGATCGTCCGGAGGTTTCTCCCGAATAATGGAGTTTCTTGGAACGGATTTTTAAAATCTAGTTGTCGAAGAGCCTTGGATATCCTCCACTGGTACTGCAAAGGTCTTGAACCCTCAGAAGCTGCCTTTCACCAAAATCGTTCAGTGCGCCGACGTAAGTCTGTTTCTTTCTTTCCTTTCCTTATAATTTTATAGTAGTTTCATCTAACTCCTTTTTGGTTCGTCTTACACAAAAATGGAAGATGGTAGAAGAAGGGCCTACATTAAGCAGCAGGCAGTTGCAAGGAAGAAGGAGGGGGTGGGTACATCCAACCCGTCCATAAAGAGGAAACCAGTGGATAAGACTGACCGTCCACCTAAGAAGCCTAAGGTGACGGTTAAGCCTATTGAGGAGAAACATCCGTCCTTCTTCGTGAAGACCCCCAGTGTGCTTTAAAGCAGCTCTCGTCCATCCTTACGAGTGAGGATTATGAGGACTCGGACAACCATTCTATTGAGGTCATGGGTGAGACGGGTCTCTTTAGTTTGGCTCAGGTATGTCTCCATCTGCCTTTCTTTTCGTTATGGCTTTTTGTTTATCAAACTAACCTTGGTTTTGGTTGCCGGTAGGGGGTGCTCATGATGAAGGGCCTGATGGACTGTTGCGTGTCCCAGGCGACGGCAGTAGACCGTATACGGCTAGGGTAAAGGCATTGGAGGCTGAGTTGGGCGAGTTGAAGGCATAGAAGGCCGTCTATGAGAAGAAGTTTGACCTGACAAAGAAGCTGCTAGAAGAGGCAGAGAAGCAGACGAAGGCACTAAAAAAGGTGTTGAAGGACAAGGAAGAGGAGATCTCTGAGTCCAAGAAGCTGCTTTGTCAGGCTAGAGACGATGTGATAAAGGAATACCGCGACTCTGATGCCCTTTTAGCTGAGCTGGGAGGTTCTTTTGCCGACGGATTCGACAACTGCCTCTGTTAGGTCAAAGCCTCAGACTTGGACCTCTTTCATGTAACTATTGACGCTTAAGGCCAAACTCCAGTCTGTTCGATTGACTCTGAAGCAATTGATGTGCTTTTCACTTATGATGCCAATCTTGACCCTCAACCCGACGGGGAGGCCATTCATGCCGACAAGGAGATATCCGTTGGGGGTGGTATCCGTCAACTTGAAGTAAACCAGGAGAAAGAGGAGGAGATTCCCGTCACCCAGCCATAGTTTTTCCTTGTTACTTTTTTCTTTTTATTGTGTATTACCAACTTTTGTTTATTTGTGAAAACAATGTTTATACTTTCCGTCACCCCTATTTTTGGGTTATTGTAAACAATTTGCCTTTAGTAGGCTTTTTATTTATTGCTTCTTGCTTTGTCTATTTATTTGAATATTCTTTTGTTATGCCAATGGATTATCTACTCTTGAACCTTCCCATGGGGCGTATCCGTCCACTTTAATAAATGCAAGTCATTCTTTTGGGATGATCCTGTCCACTTTGTGGACCTATGCTTGTTCACTCCTAAGTGCAGGAGATCGTAGCAATATAATTCTCGGAGCACCGAGGTCGAACCACAAGGAGCAAGGTAAATTCAAAGACAATATAATTAAATAACAATTTGGATGAAGAAGATAAATATTTTTGCTTGGTGAGTGTTAACAAGAATAATAAAAAAAAATGATTTAAATCAATAATGTAAATATTAGGGCATGGGGTGTTTCCCTATATTGATATGAAATTCTTTGTGATCTAAGAAAATATCTATTTCATAATTGATTGTTCTTATACACTTAAAAACTTATGATTCGGTTGAATTGAGACAATTCAAGAACGCATAATAACCTCGATTAATAATGCGGTTAGAAAAGTTTTCAGAAAAACCCATTCACTTTAAAACCTGATTTCTATTTGAAACTATTAGAAATTCATCTAAACAATAAGAAAAACATGATTGAACTGATTGAAAGCATGGAAGAACTAATACATCAAAAGAAATCTAATTTAACAATCAAATATGTCATTGATAAAATCCTAGAAAGAATCACATTTGAATATTCATACCGTATAGAAGAAACATAACCCCTAGCCCTAGCAAAGAGTTTAGGCTGCCATTAGAGAAAGGAAAATACAAGTTTTTCTCTACCAAAATTCGTTCTCCCAGCCTCCCATTTAAAGCCTAATGTCTAAGTGTTCAAAGAAAATAAAACTTTTTTCTATTTTAATTCTCGTCCAGATTTACAGCAGTAAATTGTGAGTTAATTTTGGCCTTCAATAATTAATAATTTCAAAAAACTCAAAACTGGAAAGTTGTAGATATTTAAGTCACGGTTCCAACCCATCAAGCCTTGTGTCAATTGGATTTTTGAGGAGAGAGATATACCAAAAATACTGATTAGTGCTCAAATCAGATTTTTCCTTTTCAGATTTTGTCTCTTTGATTTCTTTCCTTATTTGAAGCTTCCAATCATGGTAGATGATCTAAGCACTCCAGCTACACCTCCTTAGACATTTAAGCATAGTCCTTTAACTCCACTTTAATTCTAGTTTGGTCTCCATTGTCTTGCAAATTCTTGTAAACTCATCTTTCTTACATGATTTCCTAAAAGTAGAAAATTACACACAATGAATAGCATCTTATTCAAGAAATTATGTAAAAATAAATAATATGGACTAATACAAATCATGACTTAAATATACAAATTAAGCATAGTAATAAGGAGATAACGCCCACATAAATATATAACAAGTATACATTTTAAGGCGTTATTAACCTAGTGAATGTAAATCATCCCTTGGACAAATCTGTCCACTCTATAGAATTAATAAATACAAGTCATCCTTTTGGGATGACCCCATCCACTTTGTGGACGTAGTGAATGTAAGTCATCCCTTAGGACGAATCCGTCCACTTTAGACAAATCATCCTTTTGGGATGAATTTGTTCACTTTGGGCTTAATATTTTAAATCACCTTTTTGGGATAAGTCCATCCACTCTAGACTTTACATCAAAATCACCCCATTGGAATGAGTCCGTCCACTTTGGGCTTTATATTAAAATCACCCATTTGGGATGAGCCTGTCCACTTTGGACTTTCTATTAAAATCACCCCATTGGGATGAGCCCGTCCACTTTAGAGTTTGTATTAAAGTCACCCCCTTGGGATGAGCCTGTCCACTTTGGACTAAATAATGAATATGTAGAAACGTAGATAGCATACACACGGTATTTTTGAATAACTCCTTTTATTGTGGTAAACATGCATATAAAAATTGTTCTTAAAAGATAAAATCCTGCCCTTCGGGCTTAAAAGAAACTGTAGATAATAAAAATTTAACTACAAAGTAATAAACTAGAAATGAGGAGTATTTATTGTCTATGTTGTTGTCTATGGGTAGTACTTCTTCAGGTGTTCTGTGTTCCATGGGTGGCACAACTTTTGCTCGTCCAGTGTCTCTAGGTGATAAGTTCCCTTCCTGTACCACGAAGTGATCTTGTATGGTCCTTCCTAATTAGGTCTTAGCTTCCCATGGGATACGTCCTTTGTAGCGCCTATCACCTTTTTCAAGACCAAATCTCCAACCTGGAAGTCCCGGTGTCTGACTTTGGAGTTATAGTGTTTGCCCATGATGTCTTGGTACCGTGCTTGCCTTTGTTCGACCGTTGCTCTGACCTCGTCCAACAGGTTCAGCTGCAAGTGCATAGCTTCATCATTCCTACCTTCGTCATGATTTCCCACTCTGTAGCTTGTAAGTCTTACTTTAGTCGGGATGATTGCCTCACTACCGTATGCTAGTCGAAATGGTGTCTCTCCTGTAGGCGTCCTAGCTATTGTCCTGTACGCCCATAAGATGCTTGGAAATTCTTCCGGCCATATACCCTTTGCCCCTTCGAGTTGAGTCTTGATGATTTTAATCAAGGATCAGTTCGTGACCTCAACTTGCCCATTGGCCTGGGGGTCGGCGGGTGACGAGTAGTAATTCTTGATTCCTAGCTGAGAGTAGAAGTCTCTGAAGGCGTCGTTGTCAAACTGCTTCCCATTGTCTGAGACTAATACTCTAGGTATACAATATCTGCAGATGATGTTCTTCCATACGAAACTTTGTACATTCTTCTCCGTGATGGTAGCCAGGGCTTCGACTTCTATTCACTTTGTGAAATAGTCTATATCGACAACCAAGAATTTCAATTGTCCGACCGCTGTTGGGAATGGTTCCATGATGTCAACCCCCCATTGAGCAAAAGGCCAGGGGGCCGTCATTGGGGTGAGCTCTTCTGTCGGTTGTCTGATGAGGTTGCCAAATCTCTGACACTTATCGCAAGCTTTGACGGACATGTGGGCATCCTTCTGCATGGTTGGCTAATAATATCCCACCTGGATTAGTTTGTGCACTAATGACCGTGATCTATAATCGTTTCTGCAGACTCCTTCATTGACTTCTTGTATGATGTAATCTGCCTCTTCAGGGATGAGGCATCAGTATGGTCGGGAGAAGCCCTTCTTGTATAGAACGTCTTTGATCAGAACAAAGTGCGTTAGTTGAACCTTCAATTTTCTGGCGGCCTCCTTGTCGTCAGGTAGCACTCTGTCCTTTAGGTAGGACGTTATTGGTGTTGTCCAATAGCTCTTAGAACCCACATTTTGCACACTGATGCCGTCTATTAGTGGAGGGATTTGAATGAAGGATAGTACTTGACTAGGAATGATTATGGGCTCTGCTGATGCAGCCTTGGAGAGATGGTCAGCTGGCTTGTTCTCTTCCCTTGGGATTTGAACGAACTTCGCTCGGAGGTCGTTCACCCGACTTCTCACTTGCTCTAGATACTTCTTCATACGTTCACCCTTACATTCGTAGTCGCCATTATCCTGATTGGTGACTACTTAAAAGTCACAGTATACTATCACATCCGTGGACCCTGCCACTTTTGCTAAATCCAGTCCTGCAATCAAGACTTCGTATTCTGCCTCGTTATTTGTGGACTATGGAGTATCACACCAGCTCCATTTGCTTGCTTGTTAGAAGATCCATTCGTGTGGATGCTTCATTGTAGGCTATCTTCTGCCCTCTGGCCTTCCACGGGAGTGAATTCCATGATGAAGTCAGCGATAACCTATCCCTTTATAGCCGTACGTGGTCGATACTATATGTCAAACTTGCTCAACCCAATCGACCATAGCGCTGTCCGTCCAGCAGCTTCAGGGCTACTCATTGCCCTCCGTAAGGGCTTGTTTATTAGGAAGACCACAGTGTGCGCTTGAAAGTATGGCTTGAGCTTTCGTGCTGCTGTTTCCAATGCAAAAGCGAGTTTCTCCATTGGGGGGTATTTTTCCTCGGTTCCTCGGAGTGCTCGGCTCGTGAAGTATACGGGCTTTTACACCCTGTCCTCCTTTCTGACTAAAGCCGTGCAGACAGCAGCTGGGGAGACGGCTAGGTATAGAAATAGTTCTTCCATTGGTTTGGATGGGCTTAGTAACAATGGTGAAGAAAGGTAGGCCTTCAGGTCTTCAAATGCTTGCTGATACTTAGTCGTCCACTTAAAGGACTTTTTTAATGTGCGGAAGAAAGGGTGGCATTTATCCGTTGCTCTTGAGACGAACCTGTTCAGTGCAACGACCTTGCCGTTCAGGCTCTGTACCTCCTTGGCGATCTTCAGTGGAGCTAACTCCATTATGGCCCATACCTTATCCGGGTTGACTTTAACACCTCTTTGGGACACCATGAACCCTAATAATTTCCCTGTCGTTACCTCGAACGATCACTTGTTTAGATTCAGCTTCATGTTATACAACCGAAGGATGTCAAAGGTTTCTTTGAGGTCGTCCAAGTGGTCGTCCTCCCGTACGATTTTCACCAACATGTCGTCCACATAGACTTGCACATTCCTCCCAATTTGATGTGTGAACATTTTGTTCATCAGTCTTTGGTCCCGCATTCTTGAGTCCGAACAGTACCTTGTAGCAAAAGAGACCTTGACTGGTGATAAATTAAGTTTTCGCTTAGTCGGCCTCGTACAGCTTGATTTAGTTGTAACCAGAGAGTGCGTCCATGAAGCTTAGCAGTTGGTGTCTTGCTGTTGAGTCTACCAAGATATCAATCCGCGGGAGAGGATAGCTGTCCTTGAGGTAGGCCCTGTTGAGGTCTGGAAGTCTACGCACATCCTTCATTTTTCGTTGGCCTTTTTCACCATCACCACATTGGCTAACTAGTTGAGGTAGTATACTTCTTGTATGAATTCTGCTTCCTGTAATTTGCGGACCTCTTTCGCTATGGCCTTGTCCCGTTTTTACGTGAACACCTATTTTTTTTGGTGGATGGGAAGGAATGATGGAAGGATTAATCCCGAGCATGTCTTTATGGCTCCAGACGAATATGTCTTGGTTCTCCTTAAGAAACGTCGTGAGCACCTGACGGACCGGCGTGCTGGCCAGAGTGCCGATCCTGGTTATTCATTCAGGTCTGGAGTCATCTAGGATTATCTCCTTCAATCTTTCCATAGGTTCTACCATCGTTTGCTATTCTTCTATGCACATGGTCTGTAAATGATCGTCCATTTTTAGCATAGCAATGTAGCATTTGCGTGCTGCCACTTGATCTCCTCGTTCCTCTCCTACTCCGTACTCGGTCGGGAACTTAATCATCAGGTGGTAAGTTGAAGTTACCGCCTTCCATGAATTAAGGGTAGGACGGCCTAGGATGGCATTGTAGGCAAATGAGCAGTTGACAACCAAGAAGGTGACATCCTTAGCAATCTGCTGAGGGTAGTCACTTACTGTTATTGGTAAAGTAACCGCACTGAGGGGAAGTACTCTTGTTCCTCCGAATCCAACAAGGGGTGTGTTAACTGGTGCTAGCCGCTCTTTATCAATTCTCATCTGTTGGAACGCTGGGTAGTAAAGGATGTCCGCAGAGCTTCTATTATCCACCAGGACTCAGTAAGTGTTGTAGTCCCCCACTTGTATGCTAATTACAAGCGCATCGTCATTTGGGTGGTGGAGGCACTAACATCTTCCTCTGTAAACCCAATGGCGAGGTTGTCGATCCGCGCCATCTTCAGAACGAAGCCTGTTAACTGGACGTTTTGAATCATCCATAGTTAGGTTTTTTGTGCTTTCTTAGACCAACCAGATGTTGTGGTTCCTCCAATGATCATCCTTATGTCCCCTACCAGAGGTCTGGGATGCTCGTTTTCTCTCTTTGTAGGTTGTTCTTGGGGTTGATCCGTTCTATCCTTACTGATGAATCTTTGCAACTTCCCTTGCCTGATAAGAGCTTCTATCTGCTGCCTTAAGTTGTAATAGTCGGATGTATCATGACCGTGATCACAGTAGAAATAGCAGTATTTGTCTCTAGATCGTTTGCTAGGGTCTCCCTTCAACTTGCTAGGGAACATTAGAGCTCCTTCATCTTTGATTTGCATTAGTACTTGATCAATTGGCATGTTCAGTAGGGTGAAGCTTGTAAACCTCCTTGCGGGGGGTTTGGAGCGCCTGTCCTCCTGTTGCTCTCCGGTCCTGGCCATTTTTCACCCTCTATTCTGTCGTGTCCTCTTGTCTTTCCCTTTTCTTGGGCTTCTCTTTTCAAGCCAATAGTTCATCATCCGTGTTCATATACTTAGTAGCCTGTAAAGTACATTTGACATGGTTTTTGGGTCATTCTTGTATAAGGAAAATAGAAACTTATCCTTCCGTAGCCCATTCATGAATGCAGCCATGAGTATCTTGTTGTCAACATCATCGATGGAGAGGGCCTCTTTGTTAAAGCAGGTTATGTAAGACCTTAACGTCTCGTCCTCTCGTTGCTTAATGCTCATCAGACATGCAGTGGACTTTTTATATCTGTGCCTCCTGATAAAGTGTGAGGCAAACTGGGCGCTTAACTCCTTGAAGGTACTAATGGAGTTGGGCGTCAACTTGCTGAACCAAATTCTTGTAGGGCCCTTCAGTGTAGTGAGGAAGGCCCTGTTCATAATCTCGTTCACTACTTCTTGCTGGTGCATTAGGGTCTTGAAGGACTCCAGGTGATCCAAGGGGTCTTTGGACTTGCCATAAGTTTCCACCTGTGGCATGCGGCATTTTGGCGGAAGGGGGAATGAGGTAACTGGTGCAGAAAAGGGCAAGTCTGTTCGATGGACTAACTCATTAAGGTTGCTTGATACTCGTCCTCTAAGGGCGTTCGTCATGAGGTCCATCCTCTCTTTCATCATTTGCATCTTTGCGACCATGTGCGGTGGAACAATATTTGCGATGGAGAGACGGCTTGTATCTTGTCGCTCTTGTCTGCTTGGGGCGTTGTTGCCTTTCGGTCCCTCTTACTTCCTTCTCTTAGCACTGGTTCCTTATTGGTCCTCCTCTTAGGTGTTAAGCACTATGTTCTTCTAGCATAGCTGCTCCTCTAAGCCATGATTTTGCTTAGTGAGGCGCTTTACTGCTGCTGCGAGAGTCTGAACCTGTCTCTCAAGGGTAGTGGTTCGTCCCCTTGAATATTGTTGGTGGTCACCATCGAGCAAGTAAGTACCACGCAACTTTTTGTTTGGGAAGCGGTGTTATAGCTTACTTCCTATCTTGTCCCAACAGATGCTGCCAACTGATGATGCTGAAAATCATCAGTAAGCCGCACAGTTCCCAAGTGCTCCAGACAACACCTACACAACAAAAAGGATAAGAACCTACAGAGAGTACCGGTGTGGTACTGGCCAAATACCCTCTGAAAGTTAAGTTAGAACCTTAACAAACTCTAGAATGCCAGAGCTTGGATGAATTATGTGCACCTTGTTTTTTGAGGGCTTGGGGTTTTTATAGTAGAGTAGGACTGAATTTTTTTCCTTGGTCAAGAAGGTATTTCCTTATGGAGAAAACCCTAATAAATGTACGTATTTTGTGGGGTTCTTCCCTTATGGGGGTTCCTTGACTAGGGTCAATCGTAGAATGCAAGATATTTCCATTTAGGATTCCTTGGAGATTACTTAAGCCATGTGGATGCCATATGGCATTGCCACCGTCCACTTTGTATCCGTCTACTTTTTATCCGACCGTCATGGAGAGTCCGTCTCCTTGCATATGCGCACCGTCTCCCTCCATTACTTTGAGCTTAAAGCACTGTCGCTCGTGATCGATTTAGTAGAGTGAGACCGTTTATATCCTTTTTATTCTCTTCAAATATAAATTATTTACATGATGAATCACTTAATTTGTGTTGTGGTTTTTTCAGAAATTAATATACTTTTAGAACGAAAATAAGATTAGACTAATATTGAACCATTTCCTACACTTCGGAAATAATATATAGATAAGATCAATAATTTATAGACGAATTGAAGCTAGATAGTAGACGCACTAAAATTGTTGAACGCCCTAGATTTTTGATGCACACTCATTAACGATAGGATTTGTTGTAGAGCTATCATAGCTAAATAAAGATGAGATCAAGATGAAAGGATAAAGTTAGAAGAAGAGGAAGATGGTTAAAGTTTAGGTATTCAGTTTTAATTTTGTTTGGACTATATGGCTAAAGTTGAGGAATTCAAATCTAATTTTGTTTTGACAATTTTAGCACATGCCTATTATAATTTTCTCCATCTTCACTCAAATATGCATCGAATGGCACTTTGTACACAGTTAAATACCGGAAATAAAAACTAAATCGTGAGATAGACTTTTTTCATCTCTCTATTATTTTTTGACGCTTATTAGTTTACCGAATCAAGAGGGATTAAGCATAGCTTTCAACCGAAGTTCTTGTTGTGGTTCCGTAAAAATAAAAAAAATTGTTGGAAGCTTTTGGTCCATGGAGAAAACCAAAATAATTTTAAGTCGTTTGGTGAAAAAAAAAAAACTTTTCAATGTAGTTCTTTTCAATATAGGTGCACACACGTAGGATTTTTCTTGTTTCAATATGTAGGGAATATACACAAAATTTTCAGATATTTGAGATGCAAAAATAAATAAAAATATATGCTAAAGAAAAAATAAGCACACATGATAATATTTACATAGTTTAGCAATTTGCCTATATCCATAAAGTTGCAGTAATTTCATTATTCACAAGAAAAGATTAAGCCTCAGAAAAAAATCTCATTAAAAACCGTAGCACTTTTATATTGGGCTAAGTCATAATCTAAATCAAACACAACTAGACTTTACATATCCCAACACAATATTTATTCTTTTCTATTTTTTTTTGGGCTGAAAATGTTTCAATATTTATTCATGTTTGGTAATTGGTATCCTTGGTTTGAGTTAAGAACAGCTGTTGATGACCAAGTCTTTGTATCAGTCAAAACACTAATAATTTATGATGGGTTTGATTAATTTATATATATATATATATATATATTTATTAATTTATTTATATTTGGATGGCGGAGGAGGCCATTACCCATTTACCCTTTTTTAAGGACTCGATAAATTGCGCATGCATAATGTACTTTTCAAGTTCTATATATTCCACCACCTTAAGTTGGGTCTATGTTATTCAGCAAAAAAGTTGGGTCTATGTGTATTTAAAATGCCCAACTACAGCGCAAGTTGCCTGTCTTACATCAAAATTGGTCTCTAAACCCTCTATGCCTTTGATTAGGCGACTTATTAAAGTTTTACTGTGGTGTACGAAATTTATTGGAGGCCCAACCCAAAAGAAGTGTTGAAATTATCTCAAAAACTACGGCTGCCTTTTTTGTAGTTCTCAAGGTACCATTAGCCCCATAAGCATATAATTATGTTTTGAATGTCTTCAATTGATGCCTAACAGTCAGTGAAGTTGGGATGGGAGGATTCCTTTTTCATAATAGCAATTTTTTATAGGGTTATGCTAACGATTGCCCTTAGGGCACTCATTAATAATCAATTTTAAGAAAGTTTTGATACCACTTTTATGGGAAATGAAAAAAACTGTCAAAATATTAATTTTTTTTTTTTATTTCCTGTAAAAGCTTTCTTTAAATTGATTATTAATCAATGCCCTTAGGGCACTCGTTAGCATTTCTCTTTTTTATAATACCATTTTTATCATGCACAAATCACTTGATTAGAGAAAGTGCTATATTCATAACTTGTAGATATATGTTACAAATTGATAAGGCCCACCATGTTTATTTATTTATTTTTTATAAAGTTGGGGGAGAGAGATTTGAACATAAATTCTTCTCCATACAGGATAATTGGATAATATCATTAAGGTATAAAATTCTTACCAAGACCCACAATTAGCAAGAAGTGAGAGAGCATGAAACAATTGAAAAATCAAAAGAAGTTATTTCCAATTTTGATACAATTGTATTGACCTTAACTAAAATGGCCACAGAATTCAAATCCAAGCTCTTCTTTACATAGAGTTGCAGAATGTCATTAAATTATAAGGCTTTAAAAAGGACCCACCACTGAAATGTTAAGGAAAATTCTTTCAGATTTGATACAACTGTATTGCATAATTTGCATTAATAAAACTGGCCATACAAATCACTAAGTAATATAAATATATATATATATCTATATATATATATTCAACATTATAGATCTATAGAATAGATACTTTGACTAACATGACTTTTAACGTGTTAACAATATTTCCAAGAATTCATGACTAGTTTGGTCCAAATTCATTCTTTGACTCCTTTATAAACAATCGTCCTTTCTTCCCAAAGTTCCTTAAGATTGCAGTACATAGCAGCTTCTTTGCCGTATGTTAAGGTGACATCCTGTAATTTAAAACACATTCTTTCAACAGAAAATTTTCGAAGCAATGAGATGTTGATTATATATTATTGTGTGTGATTTCTAGGTGTTGACCGCACGAGTGGGGGAGCTTGTGGACCAGATGTGAATACATTATTAAGCAGTCATGAGGCAACATTGTTGTTAGTAAAAGTTAGCAAAGCATAATCGCAAGACAAATACTTCAACATTAAGAGACAGCCTATGGATTTCAAAAGAAAATTAAAATACCTACTGTTAAACATGTGTCAATCTTGCAATACAAGTGGGCTAGATTTTTCAATTCTTTTAGGGACATTGTTCCCTACTTGCCTGAAAATCCTACATATATAATAAAGGATAATTATATTTAACTTTATTATTTTATATGTTACAATGATTTATTTTTATTGAATCCTAAATTGGACTCTTCTTTTCCTTCAATTCTGTCCAAACAACAATGCCAAGAATCAGTATAATGTGAAAGTGAAGCTACAGAATTTTAGAGAGAGAGAGAGAGAGAGAGAGAGAGTTAAAATAAAATGTTCATGTCTGATAATTCTAACAACAAATTCATTGTAACTTCTAACATTGTAAATGGCTCGATCTCTTGTGTGTGCTTGAGGTAAATGCTAACTTACTTTCAGATTAATAAGTAGAAACATATTTTACCTCTCTATGCGTTAAGCCGTAAAACATGGAATCTTCATAAAATTTAATTATATATATATATATATATGGGAGAAGGGAAGAGTCCAACTAAAATCATTGAGCACTATAAAAAAAATATCATTACCACTAAACTATTACTTAAAATTCACTTGTAATACTTAATCTTTATATATATATATATATAATCTCCGTAACCTAGCTAAAATCTAATGCACTATACATAACCGTTTTTTCCTTTTAAAAAGCTCCGTTACAATCGATCATGTTCAAAATATAAACAAAATATAAGTTATTCTTATATCACTGAGCAATTTTATACCTCACATCTTTATATATATATATTATGAACTAAAATGGGTAAGAGACAACTTGAGTTGGTATCTTCCATCTAGGCGTCAACATAATGACACTTTACCCGCTAGATCTGGGTATGTGAGAGTAGGAGATTACACCTTGCATCTATGTCTACTTATTCACTTATAATAATAAACTAAAATACAACACGGTTCCCATGTTTTCATTATAATCATCATCATCATCATTTGGTTTTGGTAAAGGGGTACACTTAATTCATGAAGTTGCATAACGTGATTGGTTATGGACTAGACTTATTGACTTATATTTAAAATCAACCTGTACATCCATGAGGAGGTTGTGTGTTACAAACTAAACGACAAGAAAGTTCCATGTTTTATAGACTAACTACACAAACAATATTTTAACCCTACATAAAGGTAAACTGAATTTCTCCTTGATAATTATTGAAGCATTTTAGATTGATATTATGGTTCACAATTTTATTTTTGACGTGCAAATTAATTTGAAGATCATGATCGTCATTTTCGTTTGCATTGTATTGAAGGGTGTTTATTTCATGATTGTGGCTGTGCATGAGCAAAGTTGAACTAAATATCAAAAGTTTAAGATCGGGTCATATGATTTTATTTTAAATAAAAGTTACGCTTGAATTTATCACAAAACTATTTTATATGTTCAAGTTTGGTTTATTTTTGTTGATCAAACTTTAGTTTGTTTATAAGTTAATTACTTGGTTAACATATTATTTTCCCATACATAGGAATCACTACGACTAAAATCTTTCATCATTTCACAAATATATACTAATAATAAATGGAAAAAGTTAATGGATACCCTATAAGTATTGGCATAAGAAATAAATTTAAGAACTTGTTATGGGAAAATAAAAAAGTAACTAAATGTTTTTTACAATTTTTTATATTTTTCATAAAAGTGATATTAAAATTTTCGTAAAATTATAAAATAATAATTGATTAATTGTCTTAAGGGCACCTGTTAACTGACCCCATAATTAATAACTAAATTATAAGTGAAATTGTACTGTTTAAGTTAGTTAGGTTAGGTATAATTTAGATTCACTAATGCTTATTTATTTTATCACTATATTGCAGATAATAAGTTATAAGTTGACATTTTATAAATTTATTTACAAATTCTAAGTAGGTATATATATATATATATATTATACATCCTATTCTCAAATCATACCTCAAATTCAGGGTCATTTTCTATCCATATTTCTTTATAATTTACATTCTTTCATTTCTTTGCATATCTAGCTAATTGATGAGCCACACTTCCTTACCATCATCACAGACCTGAGTTGTCTCATGATTCTTTTTGCATCATTCAGCAGACGACCAAAGCTATGTATCTTCAAATTCATCTCCTTGTAGTTCTTGCGTTATTATTAAGCTGTCTCCTTCCAATGCCCCGTTTGGGCGTAAGAATAAAAAGAAAAGAAATCAATCATAATGCCTTAAAATGTGAAATGCTTTCCAACAAATTATAAGCGATAAGTTATTATGTACAAAGTGTTTTTTTTTTTTTTTAGAGTTTCAAACTATAATGTTTACTCTTAATAGTAGCTCTTTATCATCAGATAAAAATACCAATTAATTTTTGACGTAGTTAGAGATTGAATTCCAAATATCTTATTTAACTAATGAAAATTTTATCAGAGCATTCCCATCAGTGTTGGTATAATTGTGTATAAATGTGCAAAATAAAAAAAGTCATCACTTTTACACAATCTGAGCAAAAAAACCACCCACATCAGTGGGTGTATACTTGTTTATATTTATAAGTTGCTACAGTACCCGTGTAAATATACACGGGTACTGTAGCATGTTTATATCATTTTTAATCATTTTTTTCTCTCTCATCCTCTCAGCTCCCTCTCTCTCTCTCTCGGCGCACAACTCTCCCTTTCTCTCATCTCATCCATTTTTCTTCCTCTAGCTTCCGCCGATTGCCATCGCCGCTGATGAGATCGTCGAGCAAGCCAAGTTGCCGGACAAGTCCGTCGCCTACAACATGAACGGAGTTCTCCAACGGATCTGTCGCCTAGAATATCATGGATTTTGATCCATTTTTGGTTGAGCTTGAGGCCGGCGGCCATCGCGAGGAGGTGGCGGTGCTGTGAGGCACTTTGGTTGAGGCCGACGACCGTCGCGAGGAGGTGGGTTTTGATCTATTTTTTCTAGTTTTTTGGTTGATTGTGGGTGTGGGTTTTGATCCATTTTTGGTTGAGCTTGAGGTCGGCGGCCATTGCTAGGAGGTGGGTCAATGGGTTTTTCTGGTTATTACTCACTCCTTCATTTTTTGTTGAGCTTGAGGTCGGCGGCCATTTCTGGTTTTTCTAGTTTTTTGTTGATTGTGGGTGTGGGTTAATGGGTTTTGATCTTGATTGGCTTGGCTTGAGTGGGTTTTCCTTTTGATGATGCTGATTGGGTGGTGATGATGGTGGTGATGGTGGCCGTGGGTCTGTGAGAGAGAGAGGGGCAATGAAGGAGTGAGTAATAAAAAAATGTAAAATAATGAATATTTTATTGAATAAACGTGTAGAATAGATAAACTGATGTGTGTGTAAAATAGACAAAAAATTTACACGGACTGATACGAATGCTCTCAGTTAAATAGATTACTAGGAAGCGTTATTAGTTCTTGTATCATCAACAACATGTATGAACTATTACAACGTAGGCAACCGGTCACTGTAACCCAATGTCAGCCTCAAATCAAGACACGTGTCGGTTAAATAGATTACTAGGAAGCGTTATTAGTTCTTGTATCATCAACAACATGTATGAACTATTACAACGTAAGCAACCGGTCACTGTAGCCGTATGTCAGCCTCAAATCAAGACACGTGTCGGTCAGCAGTGGGACTAAAAGCCTCTGTCAGTGCTTCCTCTTCACAACACAGAGATTGGACAAGAGCCGGGCGGCGCGGTGACGCGCCGTTACGAACTGTTACTGATTCTAAAAATTTCTAATTTTTACTTACTTTTTATACTAAAAAAATACAAATAAAACCAATTTATAATTTTATATTGTTTCAAAAATCTGTTTTTTCGTTTTAGAAAGTTGGGAACCGAGAAGGAACGAGGAATGGAGAGAGAGACGTTACTTTCTTTTCAATTGAACGGCGCATGGGTCCCATTTGAAAAGATGAGGTCATCTTTTACCCGGCCGTTACGTTCCCATAGTCACCGACTCATACGTGGCACTCCCACATTCGAATGGCTTGTGCTGTGGTTTTGAATAAATTGCATGCCCCAATTTTGGAGTTTGACCTTGATTAGCTCGCTAATTAAGTAACTAACTAATTATACTTATAGGCAACTAGTGTAGTACTGGTATTTCTTCTTTAAAAAAACAGTACAAAAGTATTTGGCACTTTTTACCAATATATATATATATATATATATTTGGCACTGAATAGAATGAAAAAATGACCTCTTCTCGTTACTGTTAATCTACATTCGATCTTACTGTATACAGAACTCCGTATTCTATTATTTATTTTTTTAATTATTAATAAAAATATATATAATATGAAATAGGACTATGATCGACATTGTGTTCTTTAATAATTATGCTTTGTCCCCAAATCAACATGCAGGGTGGTCCACCAACCTAAGAACGCCTATCTATTCATTTAGGAAAATTTTGCCTGCGTGTATAATATTTTGAATATTCATGACCAAAATAAGAAAATATTGATCTACATGTATATATAGTCAAATATGGTTGATTTTTTAGTGGTCTTATAATAAATAATGAAGTAGATTAGTGATTTTTTTTTTTTTTTTTTTTTGATACAAGATAGAAATTCTATTCTAACTTAATCTAAGTGTATATGTGTGTGAAACTCATTTTTAGAGATTTGAACTTCGGCCCTTGCTTCCCATACCTTACAAATACTTATACTCGTAAAGTAACTTTTAGTTCGAAGCTAGTATAAATGAGCTAATTTATGCCACCAATAAATGAATGTCACGTCAAATTTATATTAAAAAACCAATTCACTCTAACACACAATTATATCTCAATTTAACTGGGTGTGAAATTAAATACTACTGAGAGGTTGTATTAATACTTACCCAAAAAGGAATAAAAGGTTGTACAATTGGTAAACTTTTGTATTGTAATTCCAATGGGCGTTGTAGAAAACAAGATCTCATTGGAAGTGAGCAAGCCATCTTTCTCGTGCCAAAGAACGAAACGAATGTTATTGAAATTATCAACGTCATTATCATTGTCTTTGTCATCACCATAAACTCAACCATTAGGGGTAATATGATGACCCGACTCCTAATATCTCTCGATCGACTAGAGAGTAGATATTGCCAGATCATTAACTTG
This sequence comes from Quercus suber, assembly GCF_002906115.3. Classification (NCBI taxonomy): domain Eukaryota; kingdom Viridiplantae; phylum Streptophyta; class Magnoliopsida; order Fagales; family Fagaceae; genus Quercus; species Quercus suber. Next base: position 949,578 of record NW_027069651.1, on the reverse strand, counting down.
TTTGTGCCTTTCTATTTCTAGAGTGTGGAACCTAAAAGATAAACCACTGCATAATTGGCATAAATATTAGATGACACGGAATCAAAATCTTAACTTCTACAACTAGTGATGTTCAATTCAACTATATGATTACATTAAGAATGTATCGCAAAATGTGTCATCTTCACAAATTGATATCTACTACATAATTTATTGATCAATACAATCTCATACTTGAATTTAACTGAAAATTTTGAGATTTTTGATTAAAACTTAGATATAATACCTTAAGTGTAGTATATTAAATTTTGCAAATTGAATTTAAATATTTAGTTGTTTTGAATTTAATATACTAAATTGGTCAATATAAGAAACTGCATAAATTTAATTAAGAAACCTAATGGACTGCACCTAAAATATAGCACATAATTAATTTTACCAATTTTTACTAAAATTTTAATTTTCACCTTCTAGAAAGGCCTTTTATTTATTGGCTTACACCTTTTACCCCTTTTGAGTTGAAATTGCATCATTTCATTAATTAGCCACTACTGAAAGTAATTAATACGTATTCAACTCTTGAAAACCCAGTGGGCATTCATGTCTTTTAAAAAAATCCATTGGATTTCCTTTTGGCTTTTCATCTAGAAAAGGAAAAGGAAAATAAATTAAAGGGAGTCATTTTCAACGTTGAGAGAGGGAGAGAGAGAAGAAAGGGAAAGGAGTTGGCGTCTTTTGCCCTCCACGCAGCTTAAAACACGCAGTAGTAGATATAGACAGTCCCCTTGACACGTTTCCACCTTGTAAAAAATCCATTTCCTTTTTGTTTTAGTAATGCAAAGAAATGATATATACACATATATATAGCCAAAGCAAAAACTCCAATTATACATCATATATACTCACATTTCACACACCAAGAGAGAGAGAGAGAGAGAGAGCATGATGGTTTTGTTGAATAAAAATTCACGAGAGGAAGGAAGATAATAGTAGAAAAAGGAAAGACAGAAAGCAAGCAGTTGAGAAGGTAGCATAAACAAGCAGCTAGCTGGGCTTATCGCATGTTTGCTTCACGCAAGCAGCTAAATGTGATTGTGGGGGTTAAGGCTTTGCTCTCTCGCGTGGCTTTAAAGTCTTCTTCTATCCTTTTATATCTCATCCATTTTTTTTTTTTTTTTTTTTTTTCCCACCCAAAAACCACACCCACCAAACCCTAAAACTCCTCCTCCTCCTTTTCAAGTCCTACCCTACAAACCCAATTATGTGATAATCATCATCATCATCATATAAGACCAAAAATTTATAAGAAGAAAGAAGAGAGAGAAAGAAAAAAAAGCCCACAAAATATATATACAAATGAGTGTAAACCCTACTAGTAGTGGTGGCAGTGGTGGTGGTGGTGGTGGAAGCAGTGGTAGCGGTGGTGGTGGTGGTGGAGGTGGAGGGCCATGTGGGGCTTGCAAGTTTTTGAGGAGGAAGTGTGTGCCAGGGTGTATATTTGCGCCGTACTTTGATTCAGAGCAAGGGGCTGGTCATTTCGCAGCTGTGCACAAAGTGTTTGGGGCAAGCAACGTGTCCAAACTTCTTTTGCATATACCGGTGCATAAGCGACTCGATGCGGTGGTCACAATATGTTATGAGGCACAGGCTCGGCTTAGAGATCCAGTCTATGGCTGTGTTGCTCACATCTTTGCACTTCAACAACAGGTAATTAAGGCAGGCACTCCATGATCTTGATAAGGATGATCATATATCTTGATATTTATGGCTGAAAGACAATTATTTCTTGTTCTTTTGCGCTTATAGTCTTACTTTTATTACCTAAGCTTTATCAAGTAAATCCTTGAAAGATAGAAAGTGGGTTTACTCCAGTGATTTTTAATTTTTAGTAACGCTTTCTTTCTATGACATGCATATATGTTTGACTACAATAACAGGATATTAAGAAAAGTGATAGACATTAAGAAAAGTGATTTAGATATATAGTGAGTTTTATTATTATTATTATTATTATAAGAAAAGTGATAGACATTAAGAAAAGTGATTTAGATATATAGTGAGTTTTATTATTATTATTATTTAAAATCATCTTACCAAAAAAACTTAATCACATCTCTCTCTTTTCTTTTTTTCAATTAGTAAGTTTTTTTTCTTTGTAATTTTTCTTGTGAATTGGTAATATTGTAGCGGTAACTAGCAACATTTCTATTGATTTGTTTGAAGTGATCACACATAATTTCCTGATCGTCAGCTGCCCAAAGTGTAAGACACAAAACAGTAACGGAAGTCAAAACACCAATAGAACCGTGCTTTTTTTCTTCTAATCTAGCCTTTCAAGTTAGGGTAGCAATAACTTATATATAATTATATATATAGGGGTGTCATATAGCAATAATGTAATGGGAGGCTCTCAGTGGCATCGATGAGAAACAAATGAAAAGGAAATTTAAAAATATTAATAGAAAACCAAGGAAAAGTATCGGACATGCATGGGGTGCTTAGGAGACAATATTTTTGTGCTCTACTGAAATCTAGAAGGTCTTTTTAATTAACAAATCATGGAGTCGGCGGTTACAACAGTGGCATAGCCTAAAGTGTATTTTCTGAGCAAATTGTAGGTTTTGCTGCTATTAAGGAAATGGTCGGATTATTGCTTCTTGGAGTTAGGCTTTTTTTTTGTGACGGACAAGTTCATCTCCTCTACCCACCATGTCCAATTGGTGGGGCTTTCCTAAAAGTGCACTATATTTATAATGCTAGTCTTACATTCTACTAACAAAACAAGAATAGTACAATAAAAAAGGCATGTTAATTTGGCAGTTGAAATCATTTTCAAGCTTTTATTTCTTGTTTTCAATAGTTTTTTAAAAAAGGAAAAAGAGTGGAATCGCCTTCTTTTTTGTCCTTTTTAGTCCTGTCATTTCAATTACATGGAAACACTTCATTTTCCAACTAAACCATTTTTTATAATTGGAAATGAATAGATTTTTTTTTTTAATATTCAGAAATGTCCTACAATGTGCGATCCCTATGAACCCGGGGTGGGGAATTTAGGCCTTAAATTGTGTTGAAGAGTTGCAGTTATAAGTAACCAACACATAGGTCTTCCAAAAGAATATATATGTTTATTATATTGTTCAGGATTACATAATCTACATCTGCACTAGGTAAATCTTCTTGTCAATGTAAGTTTGTAGACTCTGCTAAGTGCTTGAGTATAAACTGACATAAATTAAACTAGATACGCATCATGAAATTTATGTTACTAGATCCAAGATCATTCCTTCTCCCAAGAACAATTATGGAGTAGAAAATTGATGTTATTGGTCCATCACTATGCTTATCCCTATGTCATAAGAATCCTTTATATGTTCGCAATGCCATGTTCTAGCACGCATATTTAAATCTTCATATATTCTTTTAGTATAAACAAAGAAATAAAGCCTTAAATTTGCCTAATTGTCTTTTTTTCTCCAACTTAAGAGGTTTGGTTCTAGAAGTCACTCTTTTGTAAAAAACACTCAAAACTATGTTAATTATTGGACATTAAGATAAAGACAATTAAAAAAAAAAACAAAGCAATGTGCACAAGGGTGTAATTGGTTTAACCGAATACAAAGCATCGGAACCTTAATTAACCTAGGTTCAGGATGGCTTCCAAGCTATTGTTCCATTCAGCCATGAACTGGACTTAAGCTTGACCCTCAAGATGAATGAGCTTATTCTCGGGTCATGGCAATCATGCTTTAAATGATTATGAATGTAGATGCAAATTCAGGAACTAATGTTCTAATTCTACTCATCATAAAATAGAAAGCTCAATTAAGAATCCAAATTAGATCCTAATTGTACTCTAATTTTAATCCCACTAGGAATTCCCTTAGATTACTTGATACATAGTTTTGGTAAGTGGGACTGTGCATCTGTGGTTTACTCCCTATGGATAGATCCAAAGAGCCCTATGTTTGTGAGGTTCCACGTCATAATTTTTTTTAATTGAATTATAATTTGATGTTAAGTGTATATGTTAAGATTTTCAATGCACTCTAACTTCATACCAAATGTCCTTTTAATTATACTCTAATCTTGTATCAATAAAATTAACATTCAATTTTATGCATATAAACTTAGAAAATAATTTTAAAAAGGGGACTAAATTTAAATTTATTATATTTCTATGTAATACTATGAATATATACAGCCTATTATTATGTAAAATCTCTCTCTCTCTCTCTCTCTCTCTCTCTCTCTCTCTCTCTCTCTCTATATATATATATGTATATATATAATTGGGTGGTTTTTAATTGCACATATGAATAAGCAGAAATAATAAACTAGTATTCTAATATTTTGCTCAGTATAATAGTTCGAATTCTGTAATTGACATAATTTTGATAAAGAATCTTGACATGAAAGTACTATTAACCATAGGAAAATAGAAAATTAACCATAACCTTAAACTATGAATTCAACTTTATGTTAGAAGGTATTTTCCACTTGCTTACTCTCATGGGTTGGGAGAGGTTTTAATAGGGTCGCCCATGCCCTTGTTAAATGTGGTTTTGATGCTCATTGTTTATTAGTAGTTTGTAAAATTTCTTCCCTTCTCCTTTGCGTTTGGAATGCGTGGAAAATAGAATCGGTTCCTAATTTTTCTAGTTAATGAATGTTCGATTTAGCAAAAAAAAAAAAAAAAAAAAAAAAAACATTCAACCTTATGCCTTTTATTTTCTTTGAAAGGAAACGAATTATATATGACTTTAAGTTATTGTTGTATCTTTTCTTGTTTTGGTGAATTGTTTAAGCAGGTAGTGAATTTACAAGCAGAGCTCTCGTACTTACAAGCCCACCTTGCAACATTGGAGCTACCATCACCACTACCATCACACCCTTCACCACCTCCAACAATGATGACACCGCCACCACTCTCAATCGCCGACCTCCCTTCAGCGTCCTCAGTGCCTGCCACGTACGATTTGTCCTCTCTTTTCGATCCCATGGTGCAACCTTCATGGCCCATGCAGCAGCGGCCCATGGATCCACGTCAATTAGGAGGCAGTGGCTCATCATCATCAGCTGGTGGCGGTGATCTACAAGCATTGGCACGAGAGCTCCTTCATAGACATGGCACTCCATCGCCCGGGTCAGTGCCATGCTCAAGTCCTTCACCATCACAATCTTTCTCCAAATGAGAATATATATCTTATTAACAAACACTTAGCTTGGGTTCTTGTTGATCAAATACTAGGAAGAGAACTGAATTTTCATGTTTTTTTTAATGGGCAAGTAATTTTAGTAGCTGAGTTATATTCCTTTTATTTTTGATTCACTAGTGATATTCAAAATTAGTTTATTCATGTAGACTTCCAACACTTGCGTTATGTTTTATATTTAGGTTAAAATACTATTTACACACTTTTTACGTTTGATGTACTTTTAAATCAATCCTTTAATTATGAAAATTTACAGTTTACACCTATAATATTACAATAATATTAATTAATACACAGAAATGATGCTGCTTTTTACTGCAAAATAGAAAAACAATGTTATTTTTAGTCGGGTTAATAATAAAAATGTTACAGACCTAATAGAAGGAGAATATTATTTTCTTGAAAATGACAGAAGAGGAATATGAGCACCATTATAATATTCAATGGTGTATATTGCAAATTTTGAAAGTCAAGTGACTGATTTAGAAGCAACTTTAAACTAATTAGAACGTGTAAGTTACCTTTTTAAATTTTAATTTTAGGATTTTTTACAAATTTCATTCTTGAATTTTTATTTATGTAAACATCAATTAACCCAGTGGACATTATTATGATTGTGACATATTAAACCTTTTGTTAGTTTTTTCATTAAATCTTAACAGGTAAAAAAATTAATCACCTTATATGTACACATAATTTTGTCATACCATTCATATTTTTAAACGACCTTATGTACTAATTTATCATGTCCATTTGGGGGAGAGAGAGAGAGAGAGAGAGAGAGGCTTATCAGTTCCGAGTCCATTGTTGACTACTTTGTTAAAATGGAGTATTCTTGTAAGTGAACCACATAATACAAAAGGAAAAAGGAAAAAAAATACAGCAATTGATGCTATTAGGAAATTAACTTGCAAAAACAGTACTGATGATATAGGATAACTAAATTGGCTCAAAAACATAATTTCCAAAAAAATTAATTGTTTAATTTAGAAACTCAGGATTAAACTAACACTCACATGAAAATTCAAGTATGGGAATTGTATAAACCCCATATTTCTATAATATTTCAAAATTGACTTATCTATCGAATAATGATTATTATTAGTGAGCAATGACAGAATAGGGGTTGAAGGGGCACCAACACTTGTGACTCCCTTAAAATTAGTATGACTGCTCTCATATAGGTGGTCCATTGGATTTACTAAAAAAATAAAAACTCTACCATTAGGCCCTAAAAATCAGGGACGAACCTAGTAGGGGGCCCGGGTCCCTTGGCCCAAAAAAATAAAATAGTTATATATTCTACCCTAAGCCCAGCCAACCCTTACCAGGCCCTCCTAGCCTAATCCTGACCGGCCCCCCTAAGCCTAAGCCAATTTTTTTTTTTTTTAAAAGATCCATTAACCCTTTTAACCCTACAAATTGATTCAAACAATTAAAAAAAAATGAGAGAGAAAGTCGAGAGACAAAGACCGAGAGAGAATGACTGGAGTGGAGAGACTGAGAAAGAGTATTGACTGGAGTCAGTGATCAATTACGGTGCCGCACAAACCGTCAGCCACGCACGACGCCGCCACGGACCCACGTCACCGCCACTGCCCTTAGTGGCTCCAGCAACTTGATCTGCCTAACTTACCGCTATCTCCGGAGGCTGCAGCCTCCAACCTCCATCCCAAAATTCCAATCTGCCCTTTCAATTATTTTTATTCTCCTTAAACTTCAAAATCTAACATAACATTGATATAATGTTTGTGTTGTGAATTTGTGATTGATTGATTGCGCTATTTTTTTTTTTTTTTTGCTGAGTATGATTGTTGTTAGAGATATATAGGCCCAAGCCCAGTCCTACTTGTACTAGTAGTCTAGGGTTTAGTCGCCTATATATACTCATGTTAGGGTTCATTGTAACACAAGAGGTTATTGTACTACACTCCTACACAATAAAGATGTAGCCCTTAAGGGATTCCTCCGTGGATGTAGGCCGTCAAAGCTGAACCACGTAACCCTCGTGTTCTCAGTGTTCCTATTCTATGCTTCCCCTTCCGCATCCACTCTAGCATACACAACATGGTATAACACATTGCGTTTGATAATATTTTCCATTTAACATGGTATCAGAGCTAATATTCAACATGGTATCAGAGCTAATATTCAACATGGTATCAGAGCCAAACTTCGTTCTTGGCATCAAACAAACATCTCTACACTGCAAAGAAGATTCATACATGGTATCAGAGCCAAACTCCGTTCTTGGCATCAAACAAATCTCTACACAGCAAAGAAGATTCATACATGCATAGCACAGATTCACAATGCCCCCGCTTAGCTTCAAATCCAGACCCCACGGCATCATGCAGTCACCATGGCTCACTGCTGTGTCTAGATCCTCAAGCCCAAGCAATTTGTGCCTCTCCTTATCAGATCTGTGCAAATCAAGACTATGCCTGAAGAAATCAACCGCACATACGTGCTCCTCGGCCTCCCGTGAGGAAAATCCAGAACTCCGGTCACCAGAAGCACTGCCACGCGCCACCACGCGCTGCAACTAGCTCCGGAAAACCTCCCACGCGCCGCCTCAGATTCCTATTTCCAGGTAGTCTTATTGGTACACGCGCCGTCCCTACGGCCTCCACGACGACCGATCAACAAAACCTGAAATTTCGGCAGCCATCTGACACAGCACGCGCCCTCACGCGCCACTGGGATTTCGGACTTCTCCTCCACGCGCCGGTGAACATTGCACGCTCCTGCCACGCGCCGGAAACTGCGGCTGATGTCATCTGACGTCACCTGATGACGTCATCACTCCACGTCAGCAGCCACGCAGCACGTCCATGTCAGCCCTAATTCCACGTCAGCGACACGTCATAGGATGACGTCAGCGGCTCTGCTGCCCGATCCGTGACCCGACCCGGAAACCCGGAACCGACCCGGACCAGTATCCGTTGACTTTGACCCGGACCAGTTGACTTTGACTTTTTGCGTTGACCTTTGACCAAAAGTCAAAATTTCCGAAAGGGCCTATCTTGCTTAGTTTTTCGCGTAGATTCCGATTTTGGACTCCGTTTCTTCATTTGAAACTCCGAAATTGGTCAATTGGCACATTCTTCATTGTGGTTTCTTCAAAGGTATTCTTCAAGGCATCTCCAAGTGATCTTCTCATGCTTATCCAACCTCAAGCCTTCATCGAGCTTCCGCCTTGAGTTTGAGGGAGGGTGTTAGAGATATATATTAAACATATATTAGCCCAATGTAATAGGCCCAAGTCCAGTCCTACTTGTACTAGTAGTCTAGGGTTTAGTCGCCTATATATACTCATGTTAGGGTTCATTGTAACACAAGAGGTTATTGTACTACACTCCTACACAATAAAGATGTAGCCCTTAAGGGATTCCTCCGTGGATGTAGGCCGTCAAAGCTGAACCACGTAACCCTCGTGTTCTCAGTGTTCCTATTCTATGCTTCCCCTTCCGCATCCACTCTAGCATACACAACATGGTATAACACATTGCGTTTGATAATATTTTCCATTTAACATGGTATCAGAGCTAATATTCAACAATTGTGAATTGAATTTGAATATGTGTGATTGTGTTTGGGGCTTGGGAGTCTCTGTTTGTCTCAGAGATTTTTTTTTTTTTTTTGAGAGTCTAAGTTGAGAAAGTGAGATGTGAGGTATGAGCATGAGAAAATCAATTACAATGTTTGATTTTTTCAAAAGAAAAGATTCAAATTCAACATATATAGATGCAGTTGTTAATTTTTTTGATTTTTTTTTTTTCCGCTTATCTCCGACCCCTCTAGTTTTAAATCTTGGGTTTGTCCCTGCTAACAATGGCATGTCTATGCTTAGTATGTAGTGTGTCTAATAATAATAATAAGTTGTATTAATTATTGTCTTTAAATATTAAAGGCCAAGTAACCTTTACCATTATCTATTAACCAAAAAAAAAAAAAAAAAAAGATAGTAAACTTTACCCATTGAATTATCTGCCTTATGTGAAAAACCTTACTTCCAGCACATCTTTTATATTGAACCTCACATGATCCATATAAAAGATCCATTAGTCCTAGTAATGGAAGTTTTGCCACCAAATTGGCATTTTCTTTCAAAGGTCCAGAAAATCCATCAAGTTCTATAAGAGCATCCTTACCCAGGAAAAGTCTACCCAAAATGGACCCTTCAGTCATCCTCTACCACAAGCTCATCATCACCAAGTTCATCAATTGCAAAAATGGGCCAGCATCCCTCCCTACTCAATAGAAGGCACAGAAATCCAAAATAGTTATTATGACTACATGGTCACCTTTGAAAAGATTTTATTTTATCAGAATAAGAATTTTGATCATTCATGGTTCTTAATGTTTGACAAAAATTTCAACAATCAAATCCCGACATGGTTCTTTAAGTGGTGGGAAATGTTTGGATCAATCCGTCAGATCTTTCCAAAACCTCTCCAGGGTGCTCTCAGGTATTTTAGCTCAAGATTACATGTCAACCATCACAATTCCCAGTTTCCAGCAATTTTGCATATGATCATCAGGTATAAAATCCATTGGATTAGTATGTGGTCTTATGCAATTAGCAACAATCTGTTAAATAGAGAATTCTTAGTAAAATGGTGGTCAAAATTGATCCAGTCATCAATCAGTTGAATAAGGATTTCCCTCCTCTAGTCCACAGAGCCATTGCGAAGAAGACAAGGTCTTAGTCTAGCCTAGAATCCATCTTAGTCGTCAAAAAATCTAGCAAAGAATTAAAAGATTTTGCCAATCAGTTGCTCCTCCAGGCTTCTCAGTTAGAAGAAGAAGAAAGTACTTCTCCAGCCTCTTCTGAAGCATCTACCAGTCACCATCCATTTGACCCCTTCCAGGATTCTCAAGATCCCTACGAGGGCCATAATTTGGACAATCCCTAGATTATTATAGTAGCATCAGTCACTACTCAGAATAGCTCCAGATTCGATTACTATTCAGAACATACAAGTACTATTCATAAACAGTATCAGTTGACACAAGAAGACAAAATAGTACCAACTGACACAAAAGACAAAAATGAACAATCACACAGCTTTCGAGGGTTCTATCGACTTTCGGTGGAAAATGTTTTCACCCAAGGAAAAAGCAAATTACCCCCCCCCCCCCAATATCAGGAATCTTTAGAGCCCTTTCTAGAGGATTCTAAGCTCCTCCCAGTCTATTTAAAGAAGCTCAAGTTCCATTCGGAGGCAGCCTTGGTTCAACATATCTCCTTCTTACAAGAATCTCTTAGTAATCTTGTATTAGGAATATCCAATCTTGTAACCAATCTGTAACCAAATGGCTTTTCTATTTTTCTGTTTTCAATGTAATCATATAGCCTCAATTGGCTTAGTTGTCTTTGCATAGTATTGACATGCTCTCCAACGTATGGTAAAGAAATAGAAGCAACTGAGGTAAAAACACATGCAAATCATGACTATCTTATTTTGTAAGAATCGAAATGACATACAAATAACAAATGAAATTGTTTATCACCTTAGCACCCAATACAACATAGAGCAAAAACAAATAAGCGTGAATAGTTAAGATCTCAAGGTACACAAATAGCTTCTTACATGTCAAAAAGCCTAAGGAGTTAATATAAGTTGGTATGCTGATGCTGTCAATTCATGCAAAAAGCGATGATTAATTCCAATTCAATTCATTGGCACCTGTTTAGAACTGTGGTTGACCTAAAGGCTCTTTTCTTTTTCTTTTTTTTTTAGCATTTGAAGCAACAAAAAACGAAGCATTTTTCAGAGGCATGTTTTAGCTCGATAATGCCAATCATTGCCTAGGTAGCTGAATATGGGAGCGCTTGCTGGACTGAAATCAAATCATCAAGGAGTTCTATTTCACTTTTAGAACACCATTAATTATTTGTTGGTAAGGTAGCTTAGTATGGGAGCACAGTTACTCCATAAAGAAGCCTTCAAACAAATAATGATGTTCTACCACTCTGTTCCTAAAATTATACGACTGTAACCTGCCCTGTATCATTATGCAAATAACCTCATCATAGAAAGTGAAATTTCCCAGTACTNGATTTTTTTTTTTTCCGCTTATCTCCGACCCCTCTAGTTTTAAATCTTGGGTTTGTCCCTGCTAACAATGGCATGTCTATGCTTAGTATGTAGTGTGTCTAATAATAATAATAAGTTGTATTAATTATTGTCTTTAAATATTAAAGGCCAAGTAACCTTTACCATTATCTATTAACCAAAAAAAAAAAAAAAAAAAGATAGTAAACTTTACCCATTGAATTATTATTATTATTATTATTTTTGTATTCCTTATTTTCACCAATCCATTTTGATTGTTTCTCTAACTTTACAGTTTCCCTTCATGACCCACATAGTAGGAAAGCCCTCGCTTTAAACATCAAGACTTCAAGAACCCTCATGGTACTAGGAGCCAAACAGTTAGCTTTAATATAGAGGATCTACTACAAGTGCATCAGGACAAACCTAAATGTCCAAGCCCTTAACAAAAAAGCAAATGGAGAAACCACCCTTATCCAGACCACAGTCTATGGATCTCAGATTCAAGTACCCAAAACCCTTAAGTGAACAGAGATCTCGTTCCCACAAGATTGGACTCTGCAAAATGAAAATTATTCTTTTCAGATCCAACATCCTACCCAAACCCCGGATTTAGACTTTGTCCAACAGTTAACTGATGGAACTGTTAGGCTAAGTTTCGACCAATCGAGGTTCAGATCTCCCTTAGATCTTTAGCAACCCAGAATGCAGTCCCCTTTTCTCCTTAGAGATAGATCTGCATCCTAGTGTAGCTCATCCAGATACCAACCCTTCAAGAAAAATTTGGACTTAGAACTCCAACGGGTCAAGACTAAATCCTAAGTTAGAACACCATGCTACATAGCCAAACAAGACTCAGTTGCTGATGAGGATGAAAATCATGATCAATCCTCCCTAACTTAGTCAAACTTTGAGCAACTTGAACCCCCAGTAGGTCACCAACTCAATGTTATGAAAAAGGACTTCATCCCAGATCATAAGTCTTTAGGTGATGATTTTGACTCAAAGGCAAACAAAGTCAAAAGAGAAGCTTACAAGGCAAATCATACCAAAGAATAGAAAATAGAAGTGTACACCAAATGGCAAGGGTTCATGAAAGAGATATCAGCAAATGTCAATTTCTTTGAATATTTTGAGAACCATTTTGAATGGCACAAAAAATCTTGTGTCATCATTAAAACAAATTGGACCAAAGAAAACAAGGAAGTAGTCTGCTCTAGTCACCCTTCCCTAGAAAATATAACCATCAAACATCAAGGTTTTGAAGTAGTTGCTACTCCTTTTAGGAAACCTTCCAATGAGGATAAACCAGTAAAAAAGGTCATAGAGCAAAATAATTACGCCAATCAGTGTTTAGATGTCATAGGAAAACAGCTAGATAGAATAGAAGATAGGATAGAAGCCAAGGCCATTCCCCAGTTAGGAACCCTTGTTAAACCCATCCCATCTTTAGAGAAACCTTTAGTCAAGCTATCAATAACTTGAAAAACCAATCTCAAGTCCAAGGATAAGACAGCTTTAGAAATAGTCAACCAGAAGTTAGAAGAACTAGTAAAAAAGGAACCAACTACCTCTTTGACTAACAAAAACCCCACATTAAACACCCTAGACATCCATACAGCTTTTAGCAGCAGTAGCAGCAGCTAAGCCTCTTTAGAGTCTGAAGAAGAAATAAAAAAAAAATAGAAAACCAGTTCCAAGAATTACAGGTAAATAAACTTCACCATCGTAGAGTAACCCTAACTAGCCTTACCAAAATTGGTATCCCAGACCAACACCCCCTAACCTCTAATTTGAAGAAAAAAATGTTAGCAACCAGTTCTCAGTATCTTCTGATAAACTCTATGAATGGAATATAGATGGATTATCAGAACAAGAAATCATAAATAAAATTCAGCACATGACCATAGTAGCCATTAACTACCTTAATGAAAATCGTCCCCATACAGAAGTAGTTGAACTCCTAGTCTTAGGTTTTACAAGAAAACTTCTGTCATAGTGGAACCATTCCTAACAAAAGAATCAAAAGAAGAGATCAAAAGCGTAGTCCAGAAAGATGAGGATGGACACCCAATCTTTAATGAAGCCATAGGTAGAGGTGTCACAGATGGAGCAAATACCCTAATCTATACAATTACAAGGCATTTCATAGGGACCCCTAGCAACATTACGACTAGGATACATGACCAGTTAAGTAACCTTAGGTGTCCTACCCTTAGTGATTACAGGTGGTATGAGGGTGTCTTTGCCACCAAAGTCATGCACAGAAGCGATTGTAACTCTCCCTTTTGAAAGGAGAAGTTCATCAATAGTTTACCCAGTCTTTTTGCACATAAGATTAGAAAAGCTCTCAGCAACACCTCAAGCGTCATAGATTATGATGACTTGACTTATGGAGATATATCTAGTGTCATCCGCAGGGAAGGCCTGAAGGAGTGCATAGATATGAAAATTCAAAACCAATCCAATAAGGACAAAAGAAAAGCTAAGTACGAAGTAGAAAACTTCTGTACTTAGTATGGCCTACCCTCTATAGCCCCATCCAAGAGAAAATCCATGGAAAAAGAATACCCTAGGAAAAGAACAACATCTAAGTATTATAGAAGTCATAAAAAGCCCAGCAAATTCAGCAGAAATGATTTCTATAAGAAAAGCAATAAGTCTAGAGATTACCATAACGCCAATAGTAAAAGAAAAATCCAACACAAAAAACATTCGATAAGAAGAATAGCGAATGTTATAAGTGTGGCAAGAAATGTCATTTTAGGAATGAGCGTAAATCCAAAGCTAAAGCTTTAATTAACACCCTCCAAGGTGACCAACCAACAAAGAGGAGATTTTCAGGCTCCTAGAACTCAACCACTCAAACAATGACTTCTCCAGTAGTTCTAGTGATCATGAGATTTTCTAGATTAACCAGTCATTATCTTCTAAAGAGTCATCTAGCATCTCTAGTAGTCCAGACATTAGGATAGGATGTAAAGACAGTTGTTGCAAAAATAAGTCTATCAACATTCTTAGCCAACAAGAAGAGCTCTTGTTCACTTTAATAGAAAAGGTAGAAGACCTAGTTGTTAAGGCCTAATATCTTAACTAGTTTTAGAAAACTTTAGTCAGCGAAACAAAGGAAACCAAACCAAAGCACTTTGAACCCCCAATTAATCTGGAGAAAATCTTCAATAGGTTTACCAAAGCTAAGAAAGAAATCACAGTTAACGACCTTCAACATGAAATCAAAGAAACCAAATCTGAGATTAGAACCCTTAGAGAAGAAGTTAAGAAGCTTGACCAAGCTCTAATCATTCTTAGGATTGACCATAATTTCCTTAATCAGAGAATTAAGCATCAGGACCATATCTCTCATCAAGGTAATAATGAGGCAGACCCCTCATACCAAAACCCTTCAGATGATGAAATAGAAAACGTCTATGATGATTCAGCCAATCCTACAGCAAACACGATCTTAGAAAAAACAGCCCAGAAATACATAGATACTATCAGCAGAATTGATTTCCAAAAATGGCATTCTAAAGTCAAGATTGTCATTAGCAAATATTTTGAATTTGAGGTTATAGCCCTTATAGATTCAGGCGTAGATCTCAACTGCATCCAAGAAGGAATCATTCCCTCTAAGTATTTTCAACAGACTAGGGAACAATTATCCGTAGCAAATGGTAGCAAGATGCAGATTAAATACAAAATTCCAAAATCCCATGTGTGCCAAGACAACACATGCTTCAAAACAACCTTTGTCTTAGTCAAAAATATGACAGACAAAGTAATCCTAGTTTCATGTGTCTGTTATACCCATTCACTATAGATAGTGAAGGAATCACTACCCATCCTTTTGGTCAGCTAGTTAAGTTTAAGTTTCTCAGAAGCCCAGAACCCCGAGAAATTAGCAGCCTCTAAGATGTCTCCATCTCCAGAACTCTTAATCTGATCAATAGGATAACCCAACTCCTTAAATACCTTAAGGATGATTTAAGGCACAAGAAAATTGAGGAATAATTAGCTTGTAAGATCATCCAAACCGAGATCAAAGAGTTTGAGGAAAAACTCAAGCAAGAAGTTTGCTTTGATCTTCCCACAACCTTTTGGCATAGAAAGAGACACGAGCTAGCTCTCCCATATGTCAAAAATTTCAATGAAAATGATATTCCAACCAAAGCTCGACCTATCCAAATGAGCCAGGAACTCATGGAATTTTGTAGAGCAGAGATAGATGACCCCCTTGGCAAATGAATTATTAGGAACTCTAAATCACCTTGGTCATGTCCAGCCTTTTATGTACAAAAAAATGCTGAGATAGAAAGAGGTGTCCCTAGATTAGCCATCAACTACAAGCCCCTTAACAAAGTCCTAGAATGGATTAGGTATCCCATCCCTAACAAAATAGACTTAGTTAACAGGCTTAGTAAGGCAATCATCTTCAGTAAGTTTGACATGAAAAGTGGTTTTTGGCAGATTCAGATTAGAGAGGCTAATGGATATAAAACAGCCTTTACTACACCCTTTGGACATTACGAATGGAACGTAATGCCTTTTGGTCTAATGAATGCACCCAGTGAATTCCAAAACATCATGAATGAAATTTTCAATCCATTCTCCGGTCACTCTATTGTTTACATAGATGATGTTCTCATATTTTTAGAATTTAATGAGCAACATTGGAAACATTTGTGATCGTTTCTCAATACAGTCAAGCTCAATGGTCTTGTGGTTTCAGCCCCAAAAATCAAACTTTTCCAAACACATGTTTGATTCTTAGGATTTGACATCCATCACAGTTTAATCAAACCTATAGATAGAGCCATTCAATTTGCAAACAAGTTTCCAGATCAAATCCTAGACAAAACCCAACTTTAGAGATTTCTAGGATCTCTTAACTACGTTTCAGATTTCTATCAAAATCTTAGGCAGCAATGCAAACCACTTTTTGATAGACTTCGAACCAACCCACCTCCTTGGACCCCAGCTCATACATTAGTTGTCCAAGAAATAAAAAAAATATGTTAAAACTCTCCCTTGTTTAGGAATTCCCTCAGTAAATTCCTTCAAGATTGTCCAGACAGATGCCAATAACATTGGTTATGGTGGCAAAATAAACAGCTGCAGAAATACCATGCTTTTGCAACAAAATATTAATATATGCACCGTAGTGAAGATACTTAAATCCTATTCCACACAAAACTCATCTAAATTCAACTGGTGCTTAAGGATCCAATCAAGTTGGGGATGATCTTTTAACATCCATACTCTAAGATGAGACTCATCAGCACATGCGGAATGAAGATATATACCCATCTGAATCCCCAAGACAGGCACTAGTTTGACCTCCATCTCTCATCATCGGACCTGGTGCCATGATAACTCCAGACAGCTCTTCTTCCGCATCAAAAGTGATTATGCACTGGTTCTTGGTCAACCAATAAAACCTTCCTTTGATATGAAAATGTTTGTTCTTGAGAAGATTGTCCTTACAATGGCAAACTTCAAGGGAGATTTCTATTTTACAGTTTCCAATGAATAAGGATGAGTTTAGGATGAGCTTATTTTTTTTTTGCTTATTTAGTTTTTAGCTTTTTTCTGTACTATTTATGTGTCTTATTGCATTTTTTTGATACTATTCATAGATCTTATTTTATTATATATTTGGTTAATTTTTAACTTTTTTTTCCCTATACTTTTAGCAAAAAAATTTTAATTTTTAGTTTTAACTAAAGAAGTTGTTTCTAAACGGACCCTAAATCAGAAAGGAATAAAAACTTTGGTCATATTTTTGACACTAAAATGCTCATTACTTTGAGACAAAGGGCCTAGCTTGTTTAATGAAGAGCCAAATGGGCTGAAAGCAAATGCAAAGATGTGACCAACATGGCAATCAGTGAATCTTAAGGAAATCCATTCCCTTGTCATTGGATTGCAAATGAAGATCTCTGGCAACTCTTGATCCCTAGATCGACGTCTCCTACAACAAATGAGTCCATCACACGAACCCATTATGACAATACTTTTTGCAGGAAAACTCTTGGACATGATCT
The DNA here is from genome assembly GCF_002906115.3 of Quercus suber. Classification (NCBI taxonomy): domain Eukaryota; kingdom Viridiplantae; phylum Streptophyta; class Magnoliopsida; order Fagales; family Fagaceae; genus Quercus; species Quercus suber. Next base: position 932,280 of record NW_027069651.1, on the reverse strand, counting down.
CTGCAATAAATACGATACTCGTCCGTTCCACCCAGTACTATTACCTTGAAACTAGTTAATAAGGAGAGTTGAGATGCTGTTGAGTCTGGACCTCTGTTGGTGAACAAGTAAGAAGGATGGGTGAGATGTAAGGTTCTTCCACCTCTTAGAGATGCACTTGAACCAAGTTCCAAAGCTGAAAATCAAGATAAGATTTCCATTGCTAAATCATCATTTGAAAAGATGGCCTCCATCTTTCTTTGAATAAAAAACTAGAGTCACCACAGGAAAGCTTCTGCAAATGATATAAATAAGAAAATTTTACTAACAAGAAAAATTGCCACTGCAATCTTCTGTCAAATATATTAATGAAGAATAGAAATAAAACTAATTGACTTTGTAAGGTGAGATGAATGGGAACAATAATAATGGACCATATATGTCAATCACTGTTGATTGGTGTGTGATAACATCTATGATTAAGTCAGGTAAGCTATCTTTAGATTTGATTTGCTCCATGTTAAAACTTTAAAATCAATAAGGTTCCTACATCTTCAGGCTGATCCCAGGTCAATCAATTCCTTTTGTAAAATTTGTTTGATCCATTTAGAGCCATCCAAATAGGTTGTTGTTTTCATAAGGGTGAACTCCTACATTTATACTATTTAGCACTAAAAATTCAGCTCAAAAATCAGCTTCTGTATAATTTATTAGAATTCTAGTAAGGTGACAAACTCAAATACGTACCGGAAAGATTTCTGTTTAAAATTGCTCCAAATAACTATACTTAAAGAAGTTCATTTATGGAGAAAAATGGTCTTGTTAGATGCCCGCATTTGTTAGTAAGTCATTTTAGGAACGTTTTAATACTATTTTACGAGAAATATAAAAAACTGTCAAAAAGTCAATTGTTTTTTTTTTTTTTTCCTCTTCTTATAAAAAGTTTTTAAAAATATTTTTTAAATAAATGCACAAAGGACATCTGCTACTTTGTTCCAACGCTATTCTTTAATATTTCTATCATAACTTTGCGTAGGAATTACTTGGTAGACAACATTGCACATAAATTTTATAACTTGTTATCACAAAGATTCAGGCCTTGTTTGGTTGCAGCATCACTCATCACCCTCTAACTTATCACTAATCACTCAAAAATCCCCAAAACAAACCCAAGATTGTTTGGCAACTAAACCCGGTTAACTTTTCCTTCTTAAAAACACAAAAAAAAAACTCACCTTTTGTGGGACCCACTTACTGTCCATCTTGCAGAGGGCACAGAATGGCTACTCGCATTGCTATTTCAGTTTTCTTATTCTATTTCACTATTTTTCCCTCTATTCTCTATTTCTCTACACATATTTGTCTCTCTCTCACTCTCTCACTCCCTTCCTCTCTCACCGCCGTCAAACTCATACGCCGCCATCTAGTTCTTTCTCTTTAACGGTCACTATCTTCCTCTCCCTATCCTTTTATATTTTTGCGAGCACAACTCACATTTTGAAAAAGCCCTGCTAAACCCTTTAGGTAGAAGTGAGGGTTTCTAGGTGTGTTTGTCCGAGTATTCATGGCGGCCCTCGGCGAAAGCTCATTGCCTCCGCCAAAATCCACTGACAACAAGCCTATCATTGTTAGGGTTAAGCGCAAAGCCTTTCAATCTCCACTCGATGCTTTTTGTAAGTTTGAATTTTCCCTTTCTCAAATTTTCTTGCTTTCAATTTCCATGAAATCCTAGCAATTTTCTTGTTGGATTTTGGGAACTTATCGATTTTGGATTTAGCTTAGAAAGGTATTTTACTCATTTACCACTCACATTTTGTTTCCGAATTCATTTATATTTCTTGTTTGGGAGAATGGAAATTAGTATTTGCAAAATGCAATGCAATGTTATTGTCAAATTGAGTGCCTTTGAAGGGCTATAAGCAAAGCAAATTGCTCCTTCCATTTATATTCACTATAAAGCTTGAAGAAATGGTTAGGAGGAGAGTTTGCTAAGACTCATCAAATTTATGTTTAACACTAAAAAATGTATATTAGATGGAGGGGGAGCGATTGGGTCTCATCGGAAAATGGAATTGGTGAACGGAGTTGACCTGGAGTTGGGCCTTGTGCTGATCGGCAAAACTGAAGCTTATTTTGGTTGTGCTTGTGCTGTGGGTTTAGGAGAAGGAAAAGGGAAAGTGATGAAGTGCAAGTGGTGTGGGTGGTTGGGAAACTAATGAGATAAAAGATCCGTTGGAGCTTCAGCCTGCAGTGATGGGACTAGACACAATTGTGGGACACGTTTGTGCTGAAAATTTACGAAAATTGCCATTGATTATTCATAAGTTATGAATAATCAGTGGCAATTTTGAATAGCAATTCTTGTGTTTCTAGTAAGTTAGAGAGAAATACAAGAAATTCTGTGGTCATTTTTCAGAATTGTTATCTGTAGAATCCAACATCTTGGTTGTATTTTAAGGACAAATTTGCAATAACCTTTTAGCAACAATAATGTTGGGGGCCAAATATTATCTAAGGAAAACGATATTGTGCTTCCAAGTTATCTACTTTCTGTTTGTATTTTGTGTTAACCTTGTTCTTCCATTATAACTTTGTGTTATATCCCCAATAGCCACAAAATGAATTGTAAGTTTGTTTGATCATAACAAACTTAGGTACAATACATAAATATTGTTTCTTAGATTTCTTCTCTTAAAATTTAGTCATGTGGCTGTACTTAACTAAAAATACACTTCCATTTATGACAAAAAAGTCACATAACTAAATTTTAAGAAAAGAACTTAAGAAACAGCCCCTAAGTTTTGTCCATAACATAATATAGCCATTATTTCCTAGAATATTGACTTTCAAGTTGGGTGTGATAGGTGACTAACACCTTCTATATCGTAACCTATCCTCTAAGTTTAGATTTTGGATTCTAAATTTGTGATATATCCATGAAATATTATGTTTTTAGAATATAACTAAAGTTAAAGCAATGTAATTTTTCCTTCAGATTGTAACTAGAAAAAAAAAAAAAAAATCTATTGCTAGTTATTTTCATGAAAGGCAATATAATTTTCAGTTTTAATCAAATAAAGGTATATTTTTACTACTTTTTGGCTTTCTTGATTTTGTTCTAAAATAATGAAGTGGTGACTTCATATGTAAAACCCTCAATCTAAGAGTAAAGTATCATTTAAATTAAATGCCCATGTTGAAACTCATTTAGGCTAGCCGGGGACATGGTTCTTACAAACAAGTAATTGTGCAAAAGCTTTTGTACTCTTTCTCCAAAAATTTTCCATAGGTTCTGTAGGGTCGATTTCTGTAGCCTAAGCCCAAAGAGATTGGTAATAGGCCCAACGAACCCAGAACAATAAATTTGTAGAGAGTGGGTTGAAGGTTTAGGCCCTGACCGGCCCCTTAGAAGCCTGAACATCTTTTCCTTTTATTGAAGAAATACTTGGAACAATTTACAACTAGGAGATGCTCTTCGGCCCATGGCCGAGGAGGCTTTTTTCCTCCCTTCTCACCCCCCTCCTCCTCTATAACATTTTGCTTGTCTCTCTTATATACTACTCTCTTCTTCTTCTTGTTGATCGTTCATTGGCCTCTCCTCTGGCCGCCTGTCCCATCAGAGGTCGTATCTGTGCTCAAGTGGTTCACTCTGATCGATGTAGCCATGCCCGGGGGTTGCATCCCCATTAATGCGGCCAGAAGGGTTAGGTGAACGTATTAAGTGCTGAGGTGACAACTGGGTCTGGGTCTGTCCCCCCTCACCTATAGTTATCCTTAGTATGCCGAGGACGAGGGGATCCTCGGCGCGGATCCAAAGAAGGGTTTGCTCCCCAAATTGGCCTTGGGTAATCATCCCTCCTCGGACTGGGCCATTTGGGCTTGGCTCGGAGTGGGCCGTGGCTATACGATTTCCTGACCCCACAATAGCCCCTTAAAATCTTGCTGCACGCATCCTTGAGCGGGGAGGAGGATTTTGACATCCTCGGCCTCATCCCCCCCCACCCCTTGTTAGTGCTGGGGCCCACTCAATTGCCAAGGGCACGTCGCTGACGCTTCGGAGCACGTAACGTGTCCATCATTAAATCCAGGCGGCTCTATGTTCCCCACGTCCAAGGAGGAGTTATCCATCCAACGGTGGAGATTCGTCTGGCATTCATGAGCGGGAAAACTCGCATGGCTCTTCGATCCGGGGTATAAATACCCGTACGAACCGCTTCTTCCTGTTCCTCATTTGTAATCGAGGATATTTCATGCGCCCTTCCCGAGTTCAGACACCCCCCTTACTAGCACCTCCAGCACTAAAGCCTGTCCAAGGAGCCCTTTCTCTTTCCTGTAAGTCGCTCTCTCTTTGGCCCCTCTTTCTCGTTACCCTTTTTTCTGCTTCGCCCGTTCTTTCTTAGCTCTTTTAGGCGTCCACTGGGATGGGTAAGTTTAAGAAATACGTTGATACTGAGGAGGCGATGGAGAAATTCATCACCGACTATAAAATTCCCGGCAATGTGAATCTGAGACATTGTGAGGATGGGGAGTGGCGCATATACAGGCAGGAGGGCGAGGTGGTAATTCTCGTAGTCGCCTTCCTTGAAGGGAGGATGACGATCCCCATGAGGGCGGTGATGAGGGATTACCTCATGCACTTTCGGTTGGCCCCCACCCAGTGTGGGATAAATGTTTTTAGGATTCTGGACTGTGTGGACGCCCTGAACGAGAAGATGGGGCTGAGGTTGACCCACTATGACGTGAACTGGTGTTACAATCTTCAGCTTCTTAAGGGCCATTCGTATTACCTGAAGACGAGGGACGACAGGGTGCGGCTCATTCAGTGCCTCCTCGAGTCCAGCAAGGGGTTCTATGAGGATTTCCTCATTGTGTCGGGGGGATGGCATGATGGCCTTCACTGCCCAACAACAGAGGGCACACCAGGTGGGGCAGTGGGAGACAGATAGGGTTTTAGGCTCCCGTCTCTGTTCTTCACCCCCCTTTCTTTTTTACTAACGTCCTAGTACTTTCCGTTTGCAGACCCGCATGCCTTCCAGCGTCACTTCCATCTGATCAATCGGGAAGACTTGCAAAAGGTGCTGAGGGCGCTGGTGTACATAAACGAGGACGACAACCAGGTTAGGGCCGCCCACATAATTTTGGGTTATACGCCTACCCAGAAATCGTTCCCGGTTCCGAAGCACGTCATCCTCGCCAACGATCCTCGGCTCCAGAGGATTACTGTGACCGAGGACGGATTTTCGTTCCCTGAGGGGCCCTCCGACCAGGAAACTGTCACATTAGCCGTCTCCTCCTCTTCCCAACCATTTGCCGAGGCTGCCGAGGGAGCTCCTGAGGGGGAAGGGGACGCGTTTGAAGTTTTCACTCATCTTGATCAGTCCGAGGATCCTCCCGGGGACTTGGGTGATCCCAATTTGAGTGAAGCAGACCTCCTTGTTTCAGAAACCCCTCCTCGGCCGTCAATGGGTTACAAGAGGAAACCCACCACCAAGTTGTTGGACCTGCTTGAGGGCCAGCCAGGGGAGCCCCAACAGAAAACTCCTACTCCTCCTTCAAAGGCTAAGTCGACTTCCGTTCGGCAAAAACTTCCTCCTTCCTCCTTCTCCTTCTCAGGTGCGCTCGCCCTCTGGGTCCGTGCCTGCTGGTCCTAAGAAGAAGAAGGATAAGGGTAAAAGGATCATGGGGGATAGGACGGTGTCCTCACAGGAGGATGATACTGCTCTGCAGCCATCCAAGCAGCTTAAGATAGGCGGAAGGAGCCCCGGATAGGTAGGTTGCCGACACCACCTAGTCCGGGGCTGACGCCTGGCTCCCAGCCCCGATGCTCCGCGGGGAGCCATTGAGGGATAACGCCTCTCTTAGGGATTTCAACAAGGGCGAGGGTACGCGCGTGGTAGACGCATTGGAAAGGAGCTTGCTGCTCCCAGCGGACATGGCTGAGCTTGACTCATTGACGAGTGAGCAGATCTTCCTCAGCCTTAAGCGATATGTGGGGATGGTAAGGGCTATAACCTCAATTCTTTTCCCACTCTTTTTCTTTTATGGGGCTCATCGCACATTGGTCATTTTGACAGGCCGTCCAAGCTATCTTTGCGTTGGAGGGGGCGGCAAAAGACCAGAAGGGGGTCCTTAAAAAGGAGCGCGACTGGCAATATCAGGCCACCAATACTCTGAAAAATTCTGAAGCTGACCTCCTCAAGGCTCGACAGGCTCTGAAGGAGGTGACCAATGAGCGGGATAACGCGCTGTCTGGTTTTAAGGGTGCCTAGACCCAGGCCACGGAGCAGACGACGCGCCTATGCGAGGCGGAGGAGCAATTGCGGATCGCGAGGGATCTGATTACTGGCCTGCGGGCTGACGTGGCAAAGGCCGAGGGGGATCAGAGGGCAGCGGAGTGGGCCAGGGACTAGGCCCTGCGGGCCAAGGACGAGGCTGATCATGGCAAGGAGATGGCCGAGCGTGCCAAGGAGGAGGCCGAGGCCGCAGCCTACGCTGAGGGGGTGGCTGCAGTAGAGGCCGACTACAAGGCTCAAGTCCCGGGAGTGTGTAGGCGATATTGCTCTTAGGTCTGGGCTAAGGCCCTCAAACAAGCTGGGGTGGAGGCTGCGTCCGACCTGTGGAAAGCGGAGTACGTGTATTATCCCCCCGCTATCCGTGAGGCCGCCCCTGAGGACCCTGAGGTTGGGGAGATTACTGAAGAAGTGCGGGCAGCTGAACTGGGGGAGCATTCAAGTGAGGAGGTTCCTCTAGAGATAGTGGAGATCCCTTCCGATGATCCAACCCCCACTATTGAGGAAGTAGCTGCTCTCGCCGTACCCCCGCAGACTATCCCCTCGGGCCAGGGCTCGGAGGGGTCAGGGGCTACTTCTGTCCAACCGGAGCAAGAGGAGTAGGCTCCTTGGCATTTCGGCTCGTCCTGCTTTTACGTTGTTATTTTATTTTGTTATACTTCTCTTCTATGTACTGTGGCCCCTGCCATGCAATTTTTACGAACTCATCGTTGTAATGTGAATTTGATTTCTCTTTACTTGAATTGCTCATTTGTGTACATGCTGCCTGCTTTTCCTTTCTTCCTTAGATCTGTATGACTTTAGCTTGAATTGCATGTTGGTCAGTTGCGCCAGTAACAATGATAAGGAGAGAGAACGTATGCATGGGCACCTATCTCGCGTCTCAAGGGCCCCATGGGGCTTTGTCCTTTCCTAACTTGGGATGTTTTGTAGTTGGCCTCCCTGTAGGCCTGAGTCCGAAGGCCATGCGACGCCCCTGTTCTGTTCGGCGCAACGGTCTGATTGAGCGGTTAGTTTCCCCATAGGCCTGAGTCCGAGGACCATGCAGTGCCTTGGTTCTGTCTAACGCTTTGATTTCTCTGTAAGTATCTAGTTTCCCCATAGGTTTGAGTCCGAGGACCATGCAACACCTTGGTTCTATCTAGTACCCAGGTATAGAGGAGCGAGTAGTTTCCCCATAGGCCTGAGTCCGAGGACCATGCAGTGCCTTGGTTCTGTCTAATGCTTTCATTTCTTTGTAAGTATTTAGTTTCCCCATAAGTTTGAGTCCGAGGACCATGCAATACCTTGGTTCTGTCTAGTACCCAAGTATAGAGGAGCGAGTAGTTTCCCCATAGGCCTGAGTCCGAGGACCATGCAGTGCCTTGGTTTTGTCTAACGCTTTCATTTCTCTGTAAGTAGGGGTTTGTCTTCGGATCGCTCTACTGGAGATGATTCTTCCTTGAGCCGGATTTTGGTCTTACACGTGGCGCTGATCTCGCCTCCAGCTCGAGCCCCCATTTTCCTCATTTACGAAGCGTCCCTTGGCCGTTCGTGTTCCGCGCTTGACTTTTCGATGCGCGAGACGCGCCCTCATTAATGTTCTCGTGAATTAACACGGATCTAACGGTCTACGGTCCCCTTGAAATTTGGTGGCCTCATAACTAGCACTGTTGACAGCTCTCTTTTCGAATTCTGCGTGAATTAATTCTCACCAACATTTATCCCCTATATAAGGCTCTTCGGGGGGAAAGGTTTCTTCACACACCATGAACCTCCCCACACAAACAGACAGAACACACCCCTTCAGCTCCTTTGATAACCTCGCCGAAATTGTGACTGGATTCAGTAGAGATGGGGCGGCTTTGGGCGGGTGTGAGGGCATCCGTGCCAAGAGCCATTATGGTCGCAGCCCCCACTGGGCTTCCGGTGCGGCAGAGTTTAGGCGTAACCCCGATGGTGCCATGCATGGTGGCTCAGAGGGATGTCGTTGGAGTACCTAATGTCTCTCCTCGGAGCGCACCCCCGATGGAGGAGATGTGTGAATTCACGTCATGGCCGGTGCCCGAGTGTTGCCGTTTCCGACGGCCAACACTCGTGAGGAGTGGAGAGAATCAAGGGAACATCACGGGGGAAGGTGTCCCGGTGCCCCTGCATCTGCTCCTCGCTTTGTTCAAGCTCCGCTGCTCCTAGAAAGGAGTTGTTGGTAGCCTTGAAACAAGCTGGCCCTCCCCCTTCCCTGCTTTTAGTGTCAAGTTCTCCCATTCTCTTGATGCCAATAAAAGCACGGGTTGACACTTTCCTCTAGCTAGTTTTAGGGAATTGTAGGGTCCACCTGGGCCTCTGATTGTAGAACTAGCTGGTAGGAATAGTTGTGAAACACGCCTGCCTGAGCCTCTAATTGTAATCTGTAATTTTTCTTTTTTATGAAATAATATCGAGTTCTCTTTCTTTGCTGTTGAATCATCTGTCTCGAATTTTTTTTTTTTTTACCACCATCAATCTTTCCTAGAATGATTACTTGGAACCGTTGCCTGTTGTGCCCGCCGGCGCACTAATCCTTCCTACAGACGGCGCCAATTGTAGGGTCGATTTCTGTAGCCTAAGCCCAAAGAGATTGGTTATAGGCCCAACGAACCCAGAATAATAAATTTGTAGAGAGTGGGTTGAAGGTTTAGGCGCTGACCGGCCCTTTAGAAGCCTGAACATCTTTTCCTTTTATTAAAGAAACACTTGGAACAATTTACAACTAGGAGATGCTCTTCGGCCCATGGCCGAGGAGGCTTTTTTCCTCCCTTCTCACCCCCCTCCTCCTCTATAACATTTTGCTTGTCTCTCTTATATACTACTCTCTTCTTCTTCCTGTTGATCGTTCATTGGTCTCTCTTCTAGCCGCCTGTCCCATCAGAGGTCGTATGTGTGCTCAAGTGGTTCACTCTGATCGATGTAGCCCTGCCCCGGGGTTGCATCCCCATTAATGCGGCCAGAAGGGTTAGGTGAACGTATTAAGTGCTGAGGTGACAACTGGCTCTGGGTCTGTCCCCCCTCACCTATAGTTATCCTTAGTATGCCGAGGACGAGGGGATCCTCGGCGCGGATCCAAAGAAGGGTTTGCTCCCCAAATTGGCCTTGGGCAATCATCCCTCCTCGGACTGGGCCATTTGGGCCTGGCTCGGAGTGGGCCGTGGCTGTACAATTTCCTGGCCCCACAGGTTCATTCTAGGATTTATTAGAAAGTGTAGCATATGTTTTTCAAATACTCCTATAGTCCTATATGCTAGTGATTCTTGAGAGTTTGTTAAATCTTTACATGTGCTAGTGATTCTTGAGAGTTTTTTAAATCTTTTTTATCCCTTTTGTTACCTGGATGTTTTAATCCATTAATTCTTTTATTCTATAGATATTGGTTGAAGCTCTCAACAATGGCAATTGAGTTTGCAGTAAACAAAAAGTTCACAAAAGTAATTATCGAAGGGGATGCAAAGAAGTTATGGACGAATTGAGTTGTGTAAGCTTCTAAATTATCAGTGGGAAAAACAAATTAAACTAAAGAGCTAACAACTAAAACAAGAATATGATATTTTGACCAAGGTTTTATGTGGTTATGAACAAAGCCATAGATTTTACTTTTTAGCATTTCTATAAAATTAAAGATCAATAAATATGTTATCAATAAATTATTTAATCACAAGTTTTTGTAATTTAAAATTATGTGTAAAATATAGACTTATAGATCATATAGTAAATAATATCCGATTAACACAAAATTTGACATGTGTATTAAGAGTGTAAAGAAAATGCAATTCAACGTTAGATTTTCAAAATATGTAGTAATGTTTATTTTATTGGGTAAAGTTATAGCCTTAGGCTATAACCAATTTTGTAAATAAATTTTATCCTCAAAAACAAAGTTTATTACTCTGCATTTTGTCGGCCGAATAGATTTGTGAGGAGCATATCTAATACTGCATAATTGTATGGTTCTTCAATGGACAATAGACACAACAAAATTTTTCTCAATGAGGTGAGGTGTCATTCTTCCAAAGATCAAAATAAAATAAAATAAAATAAGACACTTAAACCAATCACAAACTCAAAATAAAAGTATTATGAAAAGAACAAAGTTTTTTAAAAGAAAGCATTCCAACTCCTCATGTATATTTTTATTAGGCGTGGGTTTTGAAAATCTAATCATTAGATTGCATGTTCTTAATTTATGCTTTTAACATGCATGTCAAATTTGGTTTAAATTGAGATTTTCAATAAAAACTTGCAATATAATAATTAAAATTTCAAAATTCACATCTAATAAGAGATAGTAAATAAAAAAAGTTTGTAAGATTTTTAATGTAAAATGAATTTTATTTTGTACCTAACTTTCTCACTGGACAAGTAAGATATGATGTTGCCTTTACCGTATCAACATTACCCAATATCATGGACATGCCTAATTTTATTTTTAAGATTGCATTGGGAATTGAATTTTCATAGTAGCTAGGGAGTAGGGTGTGCCATAAGAATCGAGAATATTCCATTCATATCCTACTAAAGAGGGTACTAAAAATAATAAGAAACAATAATTTTCCATATTGGGAGACTTCTTCTACCAACTAAACAAAGGTTGATTCACAGTTCGCACTCTTATAAACTTTCCCAACCAACAAAGAATAATAAACCAAGTTGGACAGTGGACTTTGACCCACTAGACTTGAATGGAATGGAATGAAATGATCATAAGGAAATGGAAAGAAATAGAATGGAATAAAATGTATTTAAGCAAAGGAAATAAATGGAAAAGAATGAAATTAAGTAACATTGATTGGATGTTTTAAAATAAATGAATGAAATGAATGAAAATGAATAGAATATAGGTAATCTTTTTTGGGAGTAATATAGAGGGAATTGAATGGATTCATTTTATGATAATATTACTATTAGGCCCCTATTTTGGTCATTTTTTTGGGTTTTGAGGGTATTTTGGTCATTTTTAGGTTTCGGGAGTATTTTGGTCATTTTTTGGTAATTTTTAGGTTTTGAGGGTATTTTGGTCATTTTTTGGGTTTTGGGGGTATATTCGTAATTTTTAGGTTTTGGGGGTATTTTGTTCATTTTTTAGGTTTTGGGGGTATTTTGGTCATTTGTTGGGTTTTCAGGGTATTTTAGTCATTTTTTGGGTTTCAGGGGTATTTTGGTCATTTTTTTTGGTTTTGGAGGTATTTTGGTAATTTTTAGGTTTTTGGGGTATTTTGGTAATTTTCTTAGGTTTTGAGGGATATTTTGGTCATTTTTTGGGTTTTGGAGGTATTTTGGTAATTTTTTGGATTTTGGGAGTATTTTGGTCATTTATTAGGTTTCAAGAGTATTTTGGTCATTTTCTAGAAATTTAGATTTTATGTTGTTTATTTAAATTTTAGATGGGTTTAGTGGGTATTAGTGGATTTATCCATTTAGACCCATCTAATTAAATAACCAAATGGGTCTTTACCCATTTAACTCAAATATTAAAATGGGTTGGATTAAGACTTATCCAAATAAGGTGGATAATGGGTGGGTTCATGGATATGGGTAAAAATTGCCACCCCTAGCCGCAGGTAATAAGCAAGTGTCAAACACTCTTGAATCCCTAATCATATTCATCCAAAAGTAAGTACTCCTTAAACTATGAATACTTGACAGCCATGGTAGGTAAGAACTCAAAGAAAGTCAATGATAAACAAAAGAAAAGAAAAGAAAGAGGAACTTGCAAAAGATAGAATCTCTAAAGCCATTGGAGCCTTTGACAAAGTCAGTTTAAATTGTTTAGAAACCAAATCTGAAAGTAGAAGAAGAAAAAAGAAGAGGATGTACTAAACCGAATGTCTTCAATTTGAAAAAGAATGAGAGAAATTGGCGAATTTGTGAGTCATAAAGTATAAGAGCTTTAATTTACATATTTATCTTCGTTAGTTAAAAACTTGTGAGTATGACATATGATGAGAGTAATTTAAGTATTAAAATTGAAGAATCCAAACAAAAAAGCTTTTTATATAGTAGTATAGAAAAAATTGATATGAGCAAAGATAATGGGCCCATAAATCATTTGAGCCTTGTTTTGTGCGGGGTTGTAGAATACTCCAAAATAATGACCTTAACAAAATAAAAATTCCGAAATTCTTAAAGCCTAGAAAACATGGGGCTTTCAAAGTTGGGCTGGATTACCACCAATCTCTCTCGCTAAAGTTTTGAGTTTTTGTCTCTTTACAGATTCGATTTTCCATAGAGGACTCAAGGTAAAGCCTTCTTCTTCTTCTTCTTCTTTTTTTTTTTTTTTTTTTTTTTTTTAAATGGTTATGATTTAATTTGATTTATTCATTTGAGTACCCAATAATTTTTATTTTTATTTTATGAGACCCAATAAAATGGTAAAGAGATAAATTAATGTTTGCCCATGGCTAAGCCCATTTGACAACCTAAACAATTTTTTTTTTATGCCCAAGCCAATTTGAATAGTCCACCATTTATGAATTAAAAAAAAAAAAAAACTATAGAATAAATACGAAAGCTAGAGCCTAGAACTAGAAGTGGTTGATAGTTGTTTGACTTGTTTCAAAAAGAAAAAGAAAAAGAAGTGGTTGACAGTAAAGCAACAACAAAAAAGAGGAATTCATTTACCAAAAATAGAAAAAGATTCCAGAGAGAAAAATGAAGAAACAGCATCGTCAAAAACACAGAGATGGAGTGCGAGCGAAACTGAGAAGGAGAATAGGAAGATGGCTAATGCAAACCTCAATCGACACGCTTTGAGACCCAACAAAAATATTGGAATACTTGCCCAAGAAAGCAAAAATTTAGATTTTTGATAGAAACTCTGACCCAACGTTTATAATCGAAACGCAAACCAAAGGTATAAGTATAACACCTTGACTCAATGATTATAATTGAATCACAAATCAAAGGTGTAAAGTTTGAACGCCACAAGGAAGAATCCCTAATAAGTTCACAATTCTTGAAGAACCAAAAGAAGAGCAAAGCCTCACATTTTCTGATTTTTATTCAATAATCTTCCTATTACAATGAGTGCATGTTATTTATAAGACATGATTGGAAATAGAAAATATACATAAAAAAAAAAAAAAAAAACGTTCTAAATAACAAAAGCATAAAATTAAGGTAGATCTGGTCCAAAATTAGATGCTCCAGACTAGGAGAAATATCTATTAACTGATATGGAGTTGGAAAATCAATCAGTCATTAATACATGCCATAAATCACACCCAATTAAGCCAGATTAGCCCTCAATAGCTTGGATTAAATTTATTAAGCCTTCATCTTCCTTTGGGCCAAGCTTGGAATGTCCTCTGTTAGAATCAGCCCAAATCTCTTGAATCAGCCCATTAAGTGCTTCTTTGATCTCCTTGAATTTTGCTTTAGTAATAGGCCCAACTGGAATATGCAATAGATCCTTGAATGCTTGTTGATTCTCATCAATGGCGGTGTGATCTCAAGTCTGATAGCATCTCACGGTGGTTGAAGCTTCATCCTTCAACAATGGCTGTAAGCGTGTAAGTACTCTAAAGGGAGTAGTGTGATGTACTCTGAAGGGAGCAGAATTTAAAGCTTGTTTTTCTATGTTCTTTTTTGTTTTTGTTTATTTATTTATTTTTTTAGGTTTAGATTCAAAGGGAAGTAGGGAACCGTGAGAAGCGGTCTGATCACAATTTTCAGAACTGTGTGGTTGGATCACGGTTTGAACGGTTCCTTACTTTTTTGGCATAGGCCAGTTCTTAAGACTAAAAGAACTGTGTTTGTGAGAGGTTCACAGTTAACCTGGTCGGACAATACGGTTCAATCCGGGTTTAAAAACCATGTATATGGGAGCTTCAGTCATTTTAATTTTAAAGATACAATCAACATAAAATTTATTTGTGGGTTTGCCAATGCAACATTTCACATTGACATTGAAGAGGTCCAACTTGAAGTAATGGTTACCAAATATATAATACTTCTCTTTTCTATTGTATAAGAAAATTTTTCTTAAATAAATTTCTTCCATTTTCGGAAAAAAAAAAGTATATATATATATATATATATATACACACTGACAGTAGTGGTTAAAGAATGGTTGATCCATTACATAAGAAATTGAGAATGTTTGAAGAACTACCAAGACTTTTATGCTCCGTTTGTGAAAAACATAGACAACTTCACTGACTCCTTTCAATTTTTTAGTATACAATCAACATTAGGTTTATTTGTGGGTGGGCTAAAGAAACATTATTTTTGATAGGATCGGATTGGACAACATTAAAATTGCACAATGGCATTGGAGAGGTCCCATTTGATTGGTTTTCAAACTATGTAGTACACGACAAGTAGTGGTTAAAGAATCCAAGTTATATGCTTCGTTTATGCAAAAACATGGACCGCTTCAGTTACTCCTCTCAATAAATAGGCATTCCCATATGCAATGTTTCCCATCCCTCACCAAAGCAAGAATACGCAAAATACTACAAAACAAGAGAAAGAACCTCAAATATGATGAAAGTTGTAATTGTGGCCATTTTGGCTTTGGCAACCACCCTCGTTTCAGCTTATGACCCTAGTCCTTTGCAAGACTTTTGTGTCGCAATTAACCACACCGATTCTGCTGGTATGTACATGCATGCACTCTCCTTATTATTAGCAGTACGTAGTAGTATTATCATCATCTACGTTCATTTGAGATCATTATAATGAAGTTCTACACATTAATGAAATTATGCCTGACGGTTATATCATCTGCATTAGATTTTATTTTTTCCTACTTGACATGCTATTGTCCATTGTTACAGAACAGTCTTATTTGAGACAATAACAAACTTTTCTTTTAGTAGTATTTGTGAATGGAAAATTTTGCAAGGACCCAGCAACTGTCACAGCCAATGATTTTTCTTCTCTGGACTCAATATTCCTAGAAACACAGCTGCAAATAAACTTGGATCAAGTGTCAATCTTGTGAACGTCGACAAATTTCCAGGTCTCAACACTCTTGGCATATCTTTGGCTCTCATTGACTTTACACCATATGGCCTGAATCCTCCTCACACTCACCCTCGTGGCACTGAGCTTTTGGTAGTCATAGAGGGTACTCTCTTAGTTGGATTTGTCACATCCAACCCAAACAAACTCTTCACCAAAGTTCTAAACAAGGGAGACATCTTTGTATTTCCAATTGGTCTAATTCACTTCCAATTCAACATAGGGGAGACCAATGCTCTGGCCTTTTCTGGCCTCAGCAGTCAAAATCCTGGGCTAATCACCATAGCAAACGCAGTCTTTGGATCAAATCCTCCCATCAATCCTGATGTTCTCATCAAGGCCTTCCAATTGGACAAGAGTGCAGTTGATTATCTTCAAAAACAATTCTAGTCATTCTATAGTTCGGAAAAATATATATGTAACAAGGATGGCAAACCACTAGATAGTTTGATTAAGTTTGCCTAATTTCCTTTACTGTAATGTCATAAAAATAATTATTTATCAAATAAAATGGTTTCTTCTTTTTTTATTTTTTTTATTTTTTTATGCGTGTCATTGTGTCATGGAAAATGTAGTGCAATTAGTGCATGAATAAATCTTGATTACTCCTTGGATCCATAAAGTTTGAAATTACAAGCACCTAAATATAAATTTTAGTTTCATTTTATACAAATGGGAGGACAATTTTAGAGTTCAATAGCACGTATTTTATGTCAAACATTCCTAGAGGTAATATTTGTGAAGCAGCATTTTTGAGTGTTATTGAAAATGTATTCATACCGAGGTAACTTGGAAAAAAATTACACAAGGGATAAAAACATAATACTTGAAAATGGGTAAAATATTGGAAAATGGGTAAGGTAAAACTAATGAGTTCTCTCCACTAGCAACTTGCGACTAACAACTCACTTGAAACTAAGTTCCAAGCATATTCCTTCAAGTGAAAAAGAAAAGGAAGAAATGAAGAAAGCGCCTTTTGCATAAGATGTTGTTTAATGTATGTCATGGTGTAAATGAAGCCTGAATTGCTCATATTAATGGAATTAGCAATTGTTTTTGTGCTTTGGTAATAGTAAACACGCTCTTAATAGGTTCACAAATGCCAAATGTATATATGATTACTGGTATTGATTCCTGAAAGTCTGCTTCAAGGTGAAATAGATCAATTTTAAACGGAGACGATCATTAGAAGGCATGGTGTTTTGAAAATTATTATTTCAGTCCACTTTGGTCCATTTGGCCCACTTCGGTTCACTTTAGTCCATTCAATCTACTTTAGTCCATTCGATCCACTTTAGTCCATTCGGTCTGTTGCAGTCTATTATGGTCCATTGGGTCCAATTTGGTCTTGTTCGGACTAATGATCCTCACACTCACTCTCGTGGCACTGAGCTTTTGGTAGTCATAGAGGGTACACTCTTAGTTGGATTTGTCACATCCAACCCAAACAAACTCTTCACCAAATTTCTAAACAAGGGAGACGTCTTTGTATTTCCAATTGGTTTGATTCACTTCCAATTCAACACAGGGGAGACCAATGCTCTAGCCTTTTCCGGTCTCAGCAGTCAAAATCCTGGGCTAATCACCAAAGCAAACGTAGTCTTTGGATCAAATCCTCCCATCAATCCTGATGTTCTCACCAAGGCCTTCCAATTAGACAAGAGTGTAGTTGATTATCTTCAAAAACAATTTTAGTCATTCTACAATTCAGAAAAAAAAAAAAAAAAAATGTAACAAGGATGGCAAACCACTAGATAGTTTGAATAAAGTTTGCCTAGTTTCTCTTACTGTAATGTAATAAAAATAATTTTTTTTCAAATAAAATGGCTTCTTCTTTATTTATTTATTTGTGTGTGTGTGTCATTGTGTCATGGCAAAGGTAGTGCAATTAGCGCATGAATAAATCTTGATTGCACCTTGGATCCATAAAGTTTTGAAATTACAAGCACCTAACTATTAAATATATATATAAAAAATTCTAAATATTTATTTAAAATAGCTAGAGATTTTAGTTTCATTTATACCAATGGAAGGACAAATTTAGGGTTTAGTAGCACCTATTCTATGTCAAACACTCCTAGAGGTAATATTGAAGCAACATTTTTGCGTGGTGAAATGTAAGAGTATTGAAATTCTACAACATTATGTACTCAAACCAGGGTAACATGGAAAAAAATTATACAAGAGAGAAAAACATAATACTTAAATATTGTAAAAGGGGCAAGGCAAAACGAGTAAGTTCTCCACTAGCAACTAGCAACTAGCAACTCACGTGAAACTAAGTTCCAAGCATATTCCTACATGTGGGAGAAAATGGGCAAATGCCCTTTTCGCGCAAATTATGTAGCATTTTGCCCTATTTCCCAAACTAATTAGAGAAATGTCCTTCTTTTGAAACTCGATTTAAGATAAATCAAGTTAGGCCTTATAGCGGTGTTTTTAAGAAGCCTATAGTGATGTTTTAAGGACCTATACTGGCGTTTTGTAACTCGACATCCATGAAGTCAAGTTATAGGTAAAAATAAAATAAAATAAAATAAAAAATTGCCTATAACTCAACTTCATAGAGGTCGAGTTACAAAATGCCACTATAGATCCTTAAAACGTCACTATGAGCTCCTTAAAAACGCTGCTATAAGGCTCCAATTTTTTTTTTTTTTTTTAAACTTAGTTTATATCAAATCAAGTTACAAAAGAGAGGCATTTTTTTAATTAATTTGGGAAAGGGGACAAAACGCTACAATTTTTGCTCAGAAAGGGCATTTGCTAATTTTTTCCCCTACATGTGAGAAAGAAAAGGAAGAAATGAAGAAAGCACCTTATGCATAAAGATGTTGTAGTTTAATGTATTTCATGGTGTAAATGAAGCCTGATTTGCTCATGTTAATGGAATTAGCAATTGTTTTCTGTCCAATCCTAAAAAATGAAATTGAGCAACCGCCAAATAGATTCTCAAGTATCTTGGGGGAGTGTTTTGTGCATTGGAAATAGTAAACACCTGCTTAATAGGTTCACAAATGTATATATCACTAATGTTATTTATTATTGAAAGTCTGCTTCAAGGTGCTTGAGCGTTAAACAAGGAATAAGATTCTCTCTATTTCAAGTCTTCTCTAATTTTTCCAATTTATGATTAAGCTTTAATTTTATGGTTCCAATGATGTATAGACTGCACATCATTTTAAATTTTAAATGACATGTCAGTTTATACATCTTAAAATTTGTTAAATATAATTTGAATCATGTTATAGATCAATTTCACATGTTGATGATTATTTAGAAGGCATAGTGCCATGAAAGTTATTATTTCAGCCCACGTTGGTCCATTTGGTCCATGTTGGTCTACTTAAGTCTATTCAGCCTTTTTTGGTTCAAAACGGTCTATTCAATCTAATTTGGTCCATTCAATCCATATGTTCCAGTTTTGTCCAATTTATTGTTCCAGTTCAGTCTATTTGGTCTGTTTTGTACTAATTGAGACTTAAAATAATTCTTTTTGTTCGTTACCTTTTGGTTTAGGCTCATTTTTTAGTTTTTTTTTTTTTCCCCTTAAATTTTAGATTGAAAAGTATGAAATTTTATTCTATTTGGGTCAAACTTTTTAGCTTAGGGCTAAAAAATACAAACAATAGAGGCATTAGAAATTAGGGATGTAAGCCCTAAAAAAGCAATAAAAATGATAAATATTAAATGTGTTCTATGGAATGGGTGTACATTCTTTTGGATAATTAGTCAACCGAATATGGTATTTTTTTTTTAAATCCATTTTAATAACATTTCCATTTATATAAAACAATATTATAATTATGTAATTTAAATATTTTTGTTAAATTACATTATATATATATATATATATATGAAATCAACAATTATTTTCTGTCCAATCCTAAGAAATGAAATTGAGCAACCGCGAAATAGATTCTCAGGTATCTTGGACATGGAGGAGTGTTTTTGTGCATTGGAAATAGTAAACACGTGCTTAATAGGTTCACAAATGTATATATGACTGATTATATTCATTCTTGAAAGTCTGCTTCAAGGTGCTTCAACATTAAACAAGGAACATGATTCTCTCTATTTCAAGTCTTCTCTAATTCTTCTAATTTATGATTAAGCTTTAATTTTATGGTTCCAATATGATGTACAGACTGCACACCATTTTAAATTTTAAATAACATGTCAATCTATACATCTTAAAATTGTAAACTATAATTAGAATCATGTTATGGATCAATTTAAAATGGTGATGATTATTTAGAAGGCCTAGTGTCATGAAAGCTATTATTTGGTCCACATTGGTCCATTCAATCTACTTCAGCCCATTCGGTCTTTGTTAGTCCAGGTTGGTCTATTCAGTCCATTCAATCCATACGGTCCATTTTTGTCCAATTTGTTTCATAGACACATGCAACTGTAAGTGACAGCTGACAATGCTTGTCAGTTGGGTTAGTTAGTACTCAATTGTGGTAGTTAGTGATAGTTGGTTACTGATAGTTGGTTATGGGTTAGTACCATTGGATTGTATAAATGGGCAAGCATTACTTGTAGCTACTCTCTCTCTCTCTCTCTCTCTCTCTCTCTCTTATAAGAAGGTCCAAATCATCTCGAAGAGATCTATCACAATTTCCTAGGTTCTTAACATTGTTTCAGTTCGGTCCATTCGGTCCATTTTGTATAATTGAGACTTAAATTAATTTAAATTAATTCTTTTTGTTGGTTGCCTTTCGGTTTTAGGCTAAAATTTTCAATTTATTTCTTAATTTTTGGATTGAAAAGTATGAAATTTTATTCTATTTGGGTCATTTTTTTTTTTTTTAAAGTTTTGGGCTAAAAAAGTACAAACAAAAGAGTCATTAAAAATTAGAGACGTGAGCCCTAAAAAAGCAATAAAAAGTATTAATATTCACAAATTACCTTAAAATTCAAATGTTTTCCATGGAATGGGTTTACATTCTTTTGGATAATTAATCAACTAATTATGGTATATTTAAATAATAATAAAAAATCTATTTTAATAACATCTTCATTTATATAAAACAATATTATAATTTGAACGGTTTTAGACCCCTTAACACAACCAGATTGGTTAGCCTAGATTAATTAGCCAAGTTGTTACTTAGTCAAATTATGTAATTCTAGGTTAAAGCAATCAAATAATCATATCAAAATAATAAAGCAGCGGAATAATAAAAGACACAATGATATGATCATCGAGGAAACCACACGGTAAAAACCTGGGGAGGATTTGACCTAGCTATCCTCAAGGTAAAAAACATATCCACTAGAAAGAATCGAAGTTCAAACAAAAGGACTACAAGCTCCCCACTCGACTTCCTAATGCTACCCACCAGTAGAACTTACTGACACGACCACGTGCAAGCTCCGAATCCACGGACTTCTTCTTTCTTTGGCCCTTGCAAAACACAAACACCCACGTCTGTGACTTTGAGACCCCAGTCAAAGGTTTATCAACACAAACTCTCCTGTTTGTGACTCCAAGACCACCCTTGAAGGTTTAGATCATCAACACCTTTGATGACTAGAGAAGGCAACAACTTCTACAACACTGGATCTTGAGATTCTTCAAGGAATAGCACCAGTAGAAAACATAAGAGAGCTTTTAGGTACAAAACCCTAAAAATTCAAAGAGGCACAAGAGGCACTCTAATCTCTCTAAAAAGCTCTAAAAACCATACCTAGGGTTAGCTTATGATGTCCTTTAAATACTTTAAAAATGGCTCGCGATTTGGGCTTCAAACGAATAAGTTATGGCTTTTTTACATTTGCTGATTTTTCTGATACACGATTTTCGATCAATCGAAAATTAGATTGGATCGATCGAACCAACCAGCTTGTAACTCATTTGTTTTTATCCTGAAGTTGAAGTTTTTTTCTTGGGCTTCAATGTAGACCATTCTAAACTAATGAGACTTAGTTTTTGTCATGTTTTGTCATGGTTTGCCAACATTACAAACTCAAAACCTAACAATCTCCCCCTTTGGCAATCCGTGACAAAACACACATACAACATAATGCCCATATACAATAAAATGCCCAAATACATCACACATCCCAGTCTAAGACTCCTAACCTAGAAGTTGCAAGAAGAGGTAGAAGGTCTTGATCAGAATGTACCTGTCTTTCCTGAAACACTCAACAAACACATCACCGCATGTGTGGAAAGAAAGACATATAAACAATAATATCAAACAGAATATTAAAAAAAATTCTAACTCTCCCCCTAAGTTAGATACATCAAAATGTTTTTATATTCTCTCCCCTAAACAAAACAAACAGGTCATCTATGTCTCCCCCTTTTTGTCACGTATTGACAAAGACTACATAATCAGAAGGTAGACAGAAAACATACGCACAGAGTAAGAGAAAATAGAGACAACTCCCCCTATGAAGAGCAACAACTCCCCCTAAGAACCATAAAGGTTTAAAAAATTTCTCCCCCTAAAAAAAGGAAAAACAAAACAAGTTTTGGGAAAAACAGTTTTGGGGAAAAATAAAGGGGGTAGGGAAAATAAAGACACACAAACCAAAGTTAAAAACTAAGGTGAGGATACACATGAAGAAAAATATTCTCTCTTTCAATAGAATGCAAACATGGCACTATGTGACCCATAAACAGTTGCATGAGTAGAGAGAATATTTGCATATTGATTATCTATCATATCTCTTAAGAAAAACATTTTCTATAGTTCACACATAAGAAAAAGCATATACTAGAATGTACAAAACTCAAAAAGTAATCAATCAATTTTTAAATCAAGTTGAGTACCCAATTTAGCAAAGTGTATGCATGCTATGTGTGAAAACAATGAGAGATATGACTGCAAAACTGCAAGATTGATACAAAAACAATGCAATGCATGTGAATCCTAAACACAAATGATGCATGAAAAAGTTTTGGTCAAAAACATAGAAACTGAAAATATTTCAATTTTGATCGATCGAGTATCGATCGAACATCAATCGAGTCAGGCAGACTCAAACCTAAAATTTTAATCGCAATTTCGATTGATCGAAAAACAGGTTCGATCGATCGAAAGTCTGGAAAAATCTGATTTTTGAAAAACAGAGCATTTTAAAGCAGAAACTCCTCAAAGCACATTGTTCTATAAAAAAATGCATGAGTATGAGATGAAAAGTTTTTCAAAAAACACTTGAATTTAACCCAGATATTCCAAAATCAAGATTTTCAATCAATTTGTCCTCAAAGTGCAAACATTATACACATTTTGCATTAAAATCAAATAACTTTTAATCTTGGATGGCTACAACAAAATCACACACAATATAATGTACCAAGTTTAACAAAGAGTAACTTGTGTAGTGTGTACAATTAGCAAAAGCTTGAGATACATGTGAGGTGATATGTGAATAGTAATCAATCACAAAGTCTACAAAATTCATCACATAGAATTTAAAAGAGACTACCACCTAAAGAGTTACATCCTATAACTCCCACATCTCCTAGAACAAAAGCTTGCAATCATGTAAGTTTCTTGCATTTTTGCCTCTTATTTGTATGAAATGGCATTCAGCCTAATAGTACACACCGGTTTGAATTAAGTGAATTGGCATCAAGCCTAATAGTACACACCAGTTTTAATTTAATTTGAGGCTACACCTTATGTTCTTTTTGTGCATGTGCTACACTTTCTCGAGCACACAATCTTATGATATACACTAAGGTATTCATGATTGGCTAGTGAACAGTGGTGAGATGGTTATTTATGCCTTTCTCAAAAGGATCAAGTCCGACAGTCAAATAACATGTCACTTCAAGATCAAGACAAAGTGATAAACACCATAAACATTTTTCCCACACAACATGCACTACAAAACTTCAACTAGTCAAGTGCAATAAATAAGCTCATCAAAGCTAAACAAGGTACATAAACTTGTTATGTAAAGAAAATATGGCCAATCCATGATTATAAATCCAAGATGTGAAATACAAAACATAAAAATCCTTTTGGTTCTAAAAGAAAATTTATGACCAAACACAAAAAGCACATATTATGCTAAATGAACAATGCAAATGCAATGCATGACAATGCTTAACTAAGCTATAGAGGGTACACAAATAAGAAATATCAATTTCTTAATTAACCCATAAGTACATGTACAAACTAATACATACTCACACAAAATTAGAAATAGCTTAGCACAAACTATTCAAGTTTCTCCACAATGTCAAGCATGTTCTAAATCAAGAGAGAGATATCATAACCCATGTAATCCTCACGAACAATAAAACAAGACACAAAATAAAATATTTTTGTCTTTTTGAAAATTTTCACTGTTTTTGGATTTTTTTTTTTTTTAAATAAGAACAACCTAAAAAACAACACAACCAAAAACAAAAACAAAACATGTCCACAAATAATTGAAAGAATTAAATTAGGGACAAGTTAGCAACACTCACCTTGGAGAATCTTTTCTCACCCATCTAGCACAAGTCTTTGGCTTTGTAGGTGAAAATCCATGTGAAGCAGAGTGTATTTGAGGGATTATACCAAACTTCTGAGAGAGACTGAAATCCTGCAAATTCATTTCACAAGCCAACAACTCAAATTTTTCAAAAGAATATGAAACAATTTATATGGACTTATAGCAAGAGAAATATCATCACATATCCTAGATTGAAACACAGAATGCTTAAATTTCAACTTATGATAATTAGGACGAATGTGACCAGAGACACTACAAAAGTGACAAACAGGAACAAATTTAGGAACATCAGTATTCCTAACAGCAAATCTAGTCTCAGATTTTGGTTTTTGCCTAAACAAAGGACAGTTTGGTCTAATATGACCAACAACACCACAAATGTGACAGGTAGGCACAAAAACAGATCTATTATGCTCTCTAACAGTAGGTTTAGACATAGGTTTAGAAACTTCAACGTCAACATCAGAACTTTTACCTTTGTCTAACCTAGCAAAATAAGTCTTCTCTTTATTATTCCTCTTAAAAGGAGGGATATAAACTTTCTCAGTTTTAGGCTTAAGAGAAACAGAAACACTTCTGTTATCAACAGCATGCTTGGTACTAGTCAAATTTTCAAGTTTAGTTTGAAACTCAACTAACTCTTGTTCCAAGCTTTTCATCTTCTCATCTTGAGAGGAAATTTGATTTCTCAAAAATTCATTCTTTTTATTAGACTCATCTAATCTCACAATCAAATCCTCTTTTTCAAGATTAGCCAATTTTAACTCTTC
>NW_027069651.1:896498-907485 GCF_002906115.3 Quercus suber | reverse complement strand
CATCAATTATCAAAAATATAAATCAGCGGAAATATAAATAACACAAAGAAATGATCACCGAGGAAACCACACAATAAAACCTGGAGAGGTTTGACCTAACTATCCTCAAGGTAAACCTGAATCCACTATGCGAAAGAATCGAAGTTCATACAAAAGGACTTACAAGCTCTCCGCTTAACTTCCTAATGCTACCCCCAGTAGAATTTACTGACACAGACACGTGTAAGATCCGAATCCACGAACTCCTTCTTTCTTGGATTCTCCACAAGATACAAGCACCCCCGCTTGTGTTTCTTTAAGTTTCAATGGCAGCAACCGAGTTGATTATCAAGATGTTGATATTATCTCTACCTTGAAAACCCTAAGTTTTGTGTAAAGGAAAGCTCCTCTAGATCTCACAAGAGATTCACACAAACCGCAAATATGAGCAACAAAGACTTAGAGAGGTTGGTACAAAACCCTAGATACAAAAGAGGTACTCTCTTATTTCTCTCTCAAAAGCTCTAAAAAATTTGGCTTAAGGTTTCCTTTATATAGTGGGAGAAGTAGATTTGAAACCCTAATCCTTAATGGGCTTGGGTTGAGTTAAAAATTCTGCAGAAACAGTTTTTCCCGAGATTCGATCGATCGAGTATAATTTTTGATCGATCGAGCTAGGCTGAAAGTCACTAATACTTCTGCAGCCACTCGATTCCAACTTTACATAAAACGCCCACACTTTGAGCAAGTATAAACAAGACTAACAACCTATTTTGATCATGGTTTGCCAACAATACACATTAGGATTCTAAATACATAAAATCCTAAATCTTTAGAACCTAACAGTGTAGGTGGATATTGAACCCCAAATCTCTTATTCAACCATTAGAGACTTTACTAATTAAGTTAACTGAACCAACTATCTAAATAAATTATTGACTTTACACATTCATCTTGGGCGGTTTAACATTACATATAAGTTTGCCTTTACAAATTCATCTACTTTTATTTAGATGTTTATAACTAAATAATGAAATTAATGAAGAATCAAAAACCAAAAACAATGTCTATACATATCTATACTATATATAATAATGCAAGCTTTGTAATAAATTATGCAAAGCTCTTTTTGCACCACATCTTTAGCATCCTTTTTTTTTTTTTTTTTTTTTTTTTTTGGTAATTTTTACTTTGTTAAACTTTCTTCTTCTTTAGCTATTGTCTTTTTAGTTCAATCTTCTGTCCCTTTTAATCAATTTCTTTTAAAAGTTTTCATTTGATTCCCTTTCTAGATTTTTTTTTTTTTCATTTTTATCTTCTTAAATTCTACAGTTTCATTTTGTTCAACCTTTCAACTACTTCCACACTTCCTCTTTTTTCTTAATTTTCATATAAATTTCTTCTTACTTTATTGCCACCTCTCTTTCATATTCCTTCTAAGTTGTCCGCTACAAAAAAGGTCAATTCCCTCTCTTTCTCCAATTTTGTTTCTTTTTATGGTGGATTTTTTTTATATTGTTTCAACCATTTATTTTTTCCACTAATGGTTCTTTTTGGTAAATTTGTATAAACTTTTATGCATATTTAAGTATTTTGGTATTCCAATTCCCAATCATAAGTTCTTTTTCTTTATCTAATTGGTTTGATTTTATTTGGGTTAATAATTAGTTGCAAGTTAGAATTTGATTTTTATAGTGATCAAATTGGATGTTAAACTATGAGACTTTACTAAGTTTTGTTTATTTTTTAATCCTTTTTGGGCGGACAAAGTATCCTTAATAGTTGTATTAGAAATACATGTTGGGAAATTTAGACCCTGGTTGTTAGAATTAACAAATTTTAAACCCAAATTGTTAATTAGATTTATTATGAATAAAACTTGTTAAAACAAATAAATATCAATATCATGTCAAAATCACGTGCAACAGAAAAATAAATAAGACAAGATATGATGATCCAAGAAAACCAATGAAACAAACTAGTTTCACAGTAGAAAACTTAGGGAGAAACCTTCCCAAAACTCAAAGAGAAGTTTCAAATCTAGTACAAAACCTTTGTCCCTAGACTCTACAATCCTCATAGATGAACTCACAGCAGAAACCTTCTACCGCTTCAGAACCTCTGAACTCTTCAATATATGAACACCATCCTTTGATGCACGAATCCCAGTACGTGCCTAACCAATTATGCGAATCCCAGTACGCAACTTAATCACTAACTAGAAGAAGATTTTTGGCTACAAAGTTCTTCACTTCATCAACAATGAAGATAAAGAAGCACTTGGTTACAAAACCCTAAGGCGCAAAAATGCAGTAGCTTCTTTCAGAGAGAATAAGGCATCGGTCACTTTTTGCATATGTTCTCCTTATATTCTATTATGTGACAGCCTCTAAAATAAGCCTTATATTGATCTAGGATTGTGAGAAAAAAAATACCCTACACAAGTACATAAACATGGGCCGAAAATCAGATCTGGAAATTTGAATTCCCGCAACCTCAATTAATCAATAGGTGTCGAGGAGGTGTCAAGATTTAAATTTCAACAGATACAACTATCGAGAAGCTATCGAGGAGCTGTCGAGGAGACAGGAGATTTCTCGATCGATCCACTAGTTGTCGAGAAGCTATCAAGATTGTGATAAGAAGAAGTTGAAAATCTTGATAGATAGCCTAGCTGTCGAGAGGTGTCTAGCAACTATCGAGCTATTTGTCTGCAAGTGTCGAGCTATCTGTCTAGCTTTAATGAACAACTTTTCTTCACTTGTTTCTTGGTCCAATCTTCATGGCTTTAATACTAAACACATCCTAGACTTGAACAACATGTTTCTTGAAGTACTAAACACATCCTAGATCTACCCAAATACAAGTAAAGTGCATTTTGTTAAAGGATTAGCCAACTACATAAAATAGTGACATATGTTCCTAACATGTGAATCACATATGTCCTAACAATACAAAACAATGCCACTTATTCAAACAAAAAACAAAGGTTAGTCAAACAAAAATAATCGGATGTGTAACATATTTTAGCTTTTGCAAATGTATTTTCATTGTTATTATTATTTCATAACAATTCATATAGAAACTTAATTCTAAAATTTTGCTAATAATTTTTTATTTGATAATTTTTTTGGTGGATGAAATTGCAATTTTCGCAAAGAAAATAACCTTAATAAATTATCGACAACAAACTGTTTTCCTAATTGGTCCAATTAGTCATTTTTTAAGTTTTATTAAATTTTTAGTTATGTTTTCGGTGTTTTGAATTGTAGTGTAGAAAAAGAATATTTTTGCTAACTTGCCTTTTAATTCTTGAGAAGAATTGTATTGTTTTTATTTTGGTATGATAAAAATTTTATATATATATATATATTATTACATTTGTGATTGTTCTTATAATAAATAAAAATATGATTATGAATTACATTACTTTTTATTAAAGTAATCCAAATCGCAAAACTAAATTAATGGGACCACCCTAAAAAAATTATCATGCATAGCGCACGACTAGTTTTGAATAATAGAGGAAGCTTTCAATAATTAGTTTCCATTCTTTTACTATTTTAGAATAATTGATATGCAACAGATTAATTTTTCTTTAATGTTTGATTTCATTTCAAAAAAATTTTTGTTTGAGCCATAATATAAGTAGGAGATGGAATTTTTTTTTTCTTTTTCTTTTTCAAGCGATTATACATATATTAGACTCATCACACGCATTTTGTGCATGCAATAGTACTCTTTTTTTTAATTTATTTTTTGGGTTTAGGATCATAATGTTTAAAAGTTATATATAAATAACCATTATTTTTTCTCAAAAAAAAAAAAAAAAAACTATTCGTATTTGT
Source organism: Quercus suber (assembly GCF_002906115.3). Lineage (NCBI taxonomy): Eukaryota > Viridiplantae > Streptophyta > Magnoliopsida > Fagales > Fagaceae > Quercus > Quercus suber. The sequence continues at coordinate 903,658 of NW_027069651.1, read as the reverse complement.
TTTTTTTAAGAAAGAGGTAAGGTAATGTGGAATAATGTTTAAAAGTGAATGGAGATAAAGTCCTAAGTTTTAGGCTAAATGGAGAAAATAAAGGAAAAAACCTAAAATTTAAGAATAGTAAATTACTTTTTTAACTAGTTTGTGTTTTTTAATTTAAAATTATTTAACTAAAAGATTGGAGTATTTTAGAGAGTTTAAGAATTTGTATAAGGGTATTTTAGTACTCAAAATGTTGAAACCTAAATAGGGAATCCTATTATTAAATTGATCAAAGATTATATATATATATATATATAGGGTTGGGTTAAGCAATGTTACACCACTCAATATTTTTTAATTAAATGTGAATTTTGACAAATCCACAATTAGATTATGTTATTTTCGTATATTCTCCATACTTGCAAAATTTCAAAGTGATCAAAGATTAATAGTCATGTCATCAATCAATTATTTAAATTCAAGATTTTGTAGTTTAAAATAATGCATAAAAGATAAGTTTATGGATCGAATGGTAAATCACATCTAATTAATATGAAAATTGTTATAAATGTTAAGAACTTATAGAACATGTAATTCAATAGTGGAATTTTCAAATTATAATTTTTATAACAAGTTATTTGTTAGTGTAATATTACATAGAGTTACACTAGGTATAATTTGAACCCAACTTATATATATAAAATTTTAAAGCCACGACTTCAATTTATTTTTTATTTTTATGTATGAGCAATAGTGTGTGAAGTAGTGCATGTGTGACGGAATTTTCCCATAAAGAAGGTCTAGCACTCTGCTATGATGAGCATAAGAAGGTTCGACAGGTGACTGAACTTTTTCCATTCATAATGTTCCAAAAGCTCACAAAGTGAAATGAAAGTTGTACTTACAATTCAACAACGTGGCATACACCATCATGGTTGGAGCAATTGCAGGTGATAGAATTGTTGAAGCCAAACGGCTTCAATTCCGTTGGAATTAACGTTAACTAACTTGACTCATTACTGCATGGGTCCACACTGAAATTCCAGTCTGTCTTTTTCAACTGTGCACCTATTTCACGAAGGGCTCCACTGCATAATTTTCATGATAATAAATCAAACTTCTTCAGTCTTCTACTTCTTCCTTTTTTTCTCTTTTTTCCTTTTCTTTTCTTTTTTTGGACAAGGAATAATTATACCTTACAGTCTTGCAAAAATAACAAATTAGACATTGAAGTTTTAGGAATAACAAATTAAATCCTAAAATATTTATAACATAGGTAACAAATTAAATCTATGTATTGCGTTTAAAATTAGGTATGGATTTGAAGGTTTAATTTGTGAGTTTTTGAAATCTCCTGATTTAATTTTGTTACTTTTAAAATTATGAAATTTAATAATTTAATTTTGTTAGTTTTAAAATTACAAGGTTTAATTGATCACTTTTGAAACTTTAAGATTTAATTTGTTACACCTCCTAAATTATAGGATTTAAAATGAAATTTTTTTTTCTTCCAAAGTAAATACTAGGGGAGGGAAATGTGAGATTTGAATTGGAGATACAAGTGTGCATTTGGCATAAATTTATTTAGTTTTTTGTTGAAAACTTTTTACTAAAAGTGTACAAAAGTATTCTTATATTTTTTTTTTTAATTAGAAAAAATAAGATATTAAAAAGTTGTACATAAAAGCTAAAGCTGAACAAAAAAGTGATAAAATAGACTTTAAGCATTACTATTAGAAAGAGTTTTGTAATTCAAATCCTCCACCAAACTACCAAACTAAATTGTAAATAAATAAATAACCAACAAACACCGATCTATCTTTTTTGCTAACTTAATTACTGGACTATGACTCCGAAAGTGACATATTAATTTTGATTTGCTATGCCACAACCGCGAGCAATTCAAATCTAGATTGGGCTTTTGCTTTCGGCTTACGGGTATTCATTTAGTCTTTTCTAATTTTTTTTTTTTTTTTAATTTTAGCTTTTAGGTGTAGTTGCATCTTCTAAACACTTTAATTCTAATTCCTTTTCATCTATTAATTAGAAGAGGATACTTTTGTTTCTTCTTTTAATTTTGGGCCTCAATAGGTCAGATTGATTTTAGCATTCTCAAAGACTAGAAAAGTAGAATTTTAGTTAAACTCAGTTTTCTTGGAGCAAAAATTGTGTCACCACTGAGGGTTTTTTTTTTTTTTTTTTTGGGAGATGTAAATTTCTTTTACGCAGCAATTGGACTTTTTGTTTTTTAAGAAAACTTTTAGTAGTAGGACAATCATTTCTACCAAATTGGCTATGCCCCGTAGTAGGACATTAATTTCTATATATACAGGTGGCTAAGCCACAAAGCAAACACCATGCGCTATATTATGGAGTAATTAGTATTTCCACTACCATCTCCACTCAAATTATCACTGCCTTTTACTTTCTCAAACAATACCTACCAACCAATGGATATTCATTTTTGGGATTCTGCTAGAATTTTTACAAATCAAAGTAATTATAATTATCCTTATTCTTTTTTTAGAAGAAATTATCCTTATTCCGTAACATTGAAACTCTCTAATGAACCATCAATCAATCGACCAAACATGCTTAAGAACAATGTCAAAATGCCTCATGTTACCCCAATTCTTACCAAACATTCGAGTCGTCCATGAATTCTAATATTTGCATATCTTAATTATGATTAGGAAAAAGAAAATAAAATAGATAAGGCCCTTCATGTACCAAAAAAAAAAAAAGTGAACCCTGAATCCAAAATAATGCAAATTGAACCCCATAACTATTAAACAGAAGGAAGTGTTAACAGATGCCCGAAGGGCAAGCAAAGCATAGCAACGTTAATAGCAAGAGAAGCGTTATATCCACAATATTTTCACAACAAATCATAAGTGACGGGTTGTTATTGGATGGTACGAGTGGACAAAAAAATAATTTAAGTTATAGATTCAAATTAAAAAAATTATTAGATACTCTCAAAGTATAATGATATGGTGCTCATTTTTCTCACATTTATAGTGAGACCTATCATGAATTTAAATGGTGGATCTTACCTTAAATGTGAGAAGAGAAAGCACAACCTAATCATATTTCGGGAGTACCTAAAATTACTCTAAAAAAATCTGTTTTTTGAATTTATCACTTCTTAATCACGTTGGTGATATGGCAAAAATTTAAACTATTAGGGTCATATTTTCTATGTATTGGAATATCCTTTGGCAAAATGCACTTTACTTGTAATTTGGTAGATCTAAATTGGGTTTAATGTATCAAGAAGTATGTGAAGTTTACTTTACAAGTGGTATCTTTAAATTCATAAAGATTGAACTAAGAAACAAGTAAAGAAAAGCTGATTTAGTGAAACTCGACACTAGTCTCAACACTAGCTCGACACTTGCATCTATCGAGACTTAATGAAGAATTCTTGACACAAGCTTAAACTATCAAGATCTATGATTACAAAATTCTTAGATCTGAATCTCAACCCATGAAGACTTTGATTGCTAGGTTTTGTTCTCTAAACCCCTAAACCATGTAAAAGGCTTATTTTAAATGTTAGGGTCATATTCTATGTAATTAGCTAATCTTTTGACGAAACGCACTTACTTGTAATTAGGTAGATCTAAGTTGGGTTTAATGTATCAAGAAGTATATTGTTCAAACATGACAAATGGTATCATTAAAGACATTAAGTTTGATCCAAGAAACAAGTGAAAAAAAAATTGTTTCATTAAAGCTCGACACTAGCTACTATCAAGGATTAATGAAGAAGTTCGACATAAGCTCGATCTATCAAGAATTAAGATTTCAAATTTCTCAAATCTAAAATTTGGCCCATGATGACTTGAATGATTAGGGTTTCTCTCTATACAACCCTAGTTATCTATAAGGCTTATTTTAAAAGGCATCTGTTGACATTTTATTTTGCAACCCACATTTAACCTCACATGGAGGGTAAAATGGTAATTTCACCTTGAAAATAGACATCTGAATTTTGGCCATTAGATCCTTAATCTCATTTCATCAAAATAATCTTAATGTTGTAACAATCAAATCGACTAGTCATAAGCTCTAATCGAACCATCAAATTAAAAGTTATCATCAAATCAAGTTTTAATAACCAAGATACGCTATCACAAATTGAGTTCAATTATATGTGATTTTGAAAATTTTATTCCAATTGGTTATAATTATAATAAATTTGAGATTAATGACGTGTCATAATTTGATTGGCTAGGACTACATCTTATGATAAGGTTGCACGTACTTAACTAATTAGATAGTAAAACATTAATTATTCAATGAGTAATTTTTTTAATTATCTTTTTAACTATGGTAAATTTGGAACTAAAGTTTGAAATGGAGGTGATTGGAGCCTATTAATGTCAATTGGAAACTAATTTGGGACCTATTAATGTTATTTATACTAAAATTATTTTTTACAAATGACATCTGCTCACCATTTCATTGATATCTCTTAGATATTTTGAATCTATGAGTGAGGTTAATATTTCTAGAAACTAGACATTCAGGGCTTTAATTTGAATATAAGAACAAGACAATTCCGATCCAAATTGAGTAAGATATGATTTTTTGAATTTGGCTCTATAGGCTATCACAGTAGCTACGAGAAAAACAGAATTTTGCTTGATCATCATTCCCACCAATCTCTACATTTAATGCACCAGCTTTCCCCAAAGTCTGAAATAGGGTCTAGGTTCATGATTCATTTTGGTCATTTGTCAACCCTCATTAAATGACCAATTCATATTTGTTTTTCACTATAACTATATAAACCCCCTTCTCCTCCATTCTAAGACACGGAAACACCCTCTCTTCTATTCTCTTGAGTTCTAATGAAGTTGATTAGTCTTGTTATATCTTGCTCTTCTTGATACTCAAGATATTGAGTGAGACTCGCTCTTATTCTCCTAATTCTTCTTTCTACCCCACCCCTAAGACCTCTACCAAGAGCCTCATCCTCCACCGTGTGGATCTTGCATGCAAGTATAATCACTTTTCCTAACTTGTTTTGTATGTTGCTATGATGAAAATTTAAGATTGAAGCATGCTAGTGACTATTTAAATTCCTTGAATATGTTTGAATGTTCTTAAATGTTCATATGCGTTTTTCACATGTTCTTAGTTGTTCATCACATGTTCATGCATAACACTAGATTTGATCTTCAATTCATGTAAAAAAAAAATGAAAAACATGTTTATTTCATTATTCTCCTAAATCCTTAAATCTAGGATATCACCATCCACACACATTCACTAAAATTTATTTTTCAATTCTAATGCAATGATTAATAAATTGAATTAGGGTTTATCACATGCGCACATATTAAAATTCAACATGCAATTGAGTAATTTGGATGATATGATATGAATGTTGGCCACCATAATCTAGAAGATCAGTTTCACCAGGTAAGGTGGGTGCCTAATACCTTTCCATCTTGTAACATATCCTCTGAGCTTAGATTAAGGGTTAATAAATCAAATGTTTATCCACGTAATTTTCAATTTCTAGATTATAACTAGGAAACAAAGTTATACTATATATTTTATCTTAGTTCATATCTAGGACCAAAGTCATGTAATTTCCTATGATCAATGTATATTCATTTTCAAATCAATAAAATGAGGAATTTTTCAATTATGGTTTTCTTATTTTTTTTCTAGTAATTAAATAAGTGGCAACTTCATTATAAAACCCTTAATCTAAAGTGGAAAATATAATCAATTGAACCTCCATTTTGAGAGGTAATAAAATGACTTCACCCATTCATGTGAGTTTGGCCCAACACCAAAAACGAGCCAGGGGCACGGTTTCTCACAACATCAAGTACGAAAACAAAGACCTAGAACTTATATACTCTGTGTGAAGCTACTGCATTTGTTCGCCTTAGGGTTTTGTAATCAAGTGCTTCCTAATCTTCATCTTTGATAAAGTGAAGAACTTTCCAGCCAACAACAATCAATCAAGTTGCTGGAGTTAGTCACGTGCTAGAATCCGTGCAAAGGAGTTAGTCACAGATTGGAGATTTATGCAAAGCGAAGAAGTCTACTACAAGATCAAGTTCAACTGAGTATTGAAGTGAAAGTTCAACTGTAGGTTGGTATTCTATGATAGGTCAAGGTAGTGATAAGATTCCTCTACTTGTAACCGCTTAATTATTGATTAGTGGATTCTTCGGAGTGATGACCTGAAATTCACTCGGTGGAGATTTTGCCTTGTGAGATGTTTTCCTCATTCGTCAACAAATCACCATGTCATTTAGTTTTCGCTGCGTATAAGTTTATTTTGTGATTTGCTGGTGCCTCCATGATTTTCATGTAATTTGATCTAATTAATCAACTTGGATAATTGAATTAATTAATCGGAGTCAATCTATTTTAACCCAACATTAAAGTCATCAAATACACTGAGACTCAATTAGGAAGTCATTGATAGCTTTGAAAGGGACAAGTGGATGGAAGTCATGGTGGATGAAAGCTCGAAAATGTGTTGAAAAATACAAGAGCTATTTAGACCCCCCCAATTAAAGTTACGACTAGATAGATTTTACACTAACTTACTACAAAGTGTAAATGCAAGCGGATGAACAAATAAGCTACTCTAATCCATAAACTAAGCAACACAGCAGTATAATAGAATATAAAAGAGTAGAGAAGAAGGATGCAAACACAGAAAACACTGAGACGTGTTTTCGAAGAGGAACCGAAGAACTTGGCGAAAAACCTCTCCGCCGCCCTCCAAGCGAAAATCGATCCACTAGATAATCAGTTGAGATACATGGGTTAGCAAGAGACCCTCCAAGCCTAATCTACCCGATGCACCTAAGCCCTCCAAGCTCCTACTCCAACAAGACTTCTCGAAACCGTGTCTTGTCTAGCACCCCGGATCCCGCAACAAGCTCCATGTTGCATCTGCCATTCCAGACTTCTTCCAATGCTTCCCAGCAGTACCAAAACGTCACACAGCACTCTCAAAGGGTGTGATAAGTGTTTGGGCTATAAACCTCTCAATGGTGTGGAAATGGAGAGGGAAGGGTTGAGGAGATACCACAAGCAAGTGTATAGAGAAAGGTGGGGATGACAATCTCTAATTCTCAATGTCTTTGGCTAGGGTTTTCTCTCTGAAGCATTCCTCAACATTTGTGGGTATAAGTAAA
>NW_027069651.1:838662-896371 GCF_002906115.3 Quercus suber | reverse complement strand
AAAAAAAAAAAAAAAAAAAGAAGAGAAGAGAAAACTCAGTAGCCATTGGTATGGTCTTTGAAACTCTTGTAACCTAGTACCGAATAAGTAATAAGAACTGCAAGCTCTTCAGGTGAGGGCCGAGGATAAGATTTCACATTTCAGCCCGGGTTCTTATTATTCAAATAAACTCACTATCATGCCTAGTGGTTGTATCCCTCACTAAAGCCTAGTTCTTAAACTCACTCTCTACAAATTCATTGTGCTAGGTTCACTAGGCCTAGATCTCATTCATTTTTTGGCTTAGTTCGAAAACCGAGACCCCATAATTGGCGCCGTCTGTGGGGAGAACTTATGTGTTGGTAAGGGTAACAATTAAGCATGGTAGGATCAGGCCTTCATCAAGAAGGCCCCTATCAGCCTGAACCAGCTAGGTCCCAGCAACACGATAACTTTCCCAACCTATAGCGCACTCGAAATAAGGAGAATGGAAGGTTTCGAGAGGGAAGTGTGCACACCACTCAAACCAGCAGAAGCCACTCTCATATGGGCAGTCACGTACTCTAGAGACAAAATGACAATCGGGTCATGCAACAAGAAGAAGTTAGGAGTCACGTACTCCAGAGACAAAATGACAATCGAGTCATGCAACAAGAAGAAGTTATGAGCCACGTATCCCAAAGACAGTATGATAATCAGGCCATGCAACGAAAGATAGACGACTTCAAGAGAAAGCTGTGCCATGTACAATGAAGACGACCTCATTATAACCCTGACATGCCCTCTAATGATGAAAGTGATGATGACTATAGACGAAGATTGAGAACTCCTCTAAGCGAGACATTCTCTCATGAAGAAGAGCACTACCGGAGGCGTAAACGTAAAAGCCCGCCCCCTAAGGGCTTAGGGAGCAACGCCATAAGCAGGGTACTGGATCAACTCTCCAAATCACTCTTCACACACCACATAGAAGGGACTACACTTCCTCTACGGTTCCAGCAACCAACCTTCACCATTTATAACGGCAAAATAAACCCCATGGAGCTTGTGAGCCAGTTTAACCAAAGGATGGCCGTCCACTCTAAGGACGAGGCGCTAATGTGCAAGGTTTTCCCATCTAGCTCGGGATCGGTGGCGATGAGGTGGTTCAATAGCTTAAAGATGAATTCCATAGGTTCGTACAAGCAGCTAACCCAAGCCTTTGGTTCCCGTTTCGTTACAAACAGTAGAGCTCCTTGGCCTTTGAATGCGTTACTGTCTTTGTCCATGCACGACGGGGAAACCCTAAAGGCCTACTTGGACAGATATTGGGAGATGTATAATGAAATGTACGGTGATTTTGACGATGTCACCATCAGTACCTTCAAAAATAGTCTCCCCGCCGAGCACAGCTTAAAGAAGTCCCTGACTGGTAAGCCTACCACCAGTGTGCGCCAATTGATGGATCGAATCGATAAGTATAAATGAGTAGAGGAAGACTAGCTACAAGGCAAAGGGAAAGAGAAAGCTATCCCTCAGGAGAGGAGGATTTCAGGTCGGACTGATATAACAGCAACCGCCTAAGGAGAGATTTCATAGGACAATCCAGAGCAGCCAACACACAGGCTGTCAACGCATATTCTAAGAACCAGTACAGTGGGTGTTGGAGAAAATCAAGAACAAGCCATACTTCAAATGGCCGAATAAGATGGTGGGAGAGCCCGCGAGGCGTAATTAGAATTTTTATTGCCAATACCACTAAGACTACGGACATACCACAGAGAGCTGTAAGAACCTCTAAAACTATATGGACCAGCTGGTCCGAGAAGGAAAGATGAGGCACCTTCTACATTATTCCAGTGGTCATCAGGGCCAGACCCACCAGAAGCCCCAAAAAGATACTGCCCTGGGGCCACCCGTAGGAACGATCAATGTAATCCTGGCCGCGCCAGGAAGAACAAGCACGCGCCCATCACAAGTGTTATCCATGGCTCAACTGCCTGCCAAGAAGTCCCAACCAGAGCCGAAGAGAGCTAAAATGAAGTCTCACCCAATCTTAAGCTTCTTAGAAGAAGACAAGATTGGAACCACCCAGTCCATGATGATACGCTAGTGATCACTCTCAGAATTGGGAACTACGATGTAAAAAGAGTGATGGTGGACGATGGCAGTGGGGCCGAAGTTATGTACCCCGACCTCTACAAGGGGCTGAGGCTAAAACCGGGAGATTTGATGCCCTATAGCTCTCCTTTGATAAGTTTCGACGAGAAGCTTGTTACTCTGAAGGGCATGATTAGGCTACCCATCTAGACCGGCCTAGAGATAGTGGAGATGAACTTTATCATAGTAGACACCTACTCTCCATATACGGCCATCGTCGGTAGGCCCTGGCTCCATGCCTTGGGGGCTATCACCTCCTCATTGCATCAGAAAGTGAAATTCTCATCCAGGGACCAAGTCCACGAGGTCTATGGTTGCCAATCCACAGCAAGGCAGTGTATGGTAGCCACCATTTCACATCAGCTCAATGCGAAGTCCTCGGCCTCTGCCGAAAAAAACTTATAGCAATCAAAGGTGGTAGCATCGCCTCCTAATAACGCTGGCGATGGGGCAAAATGTGAAAATCTAGAAAAAGTGGTCATTGGTGATGACCCAAAGAGGTTCTTTCAGGTCAGAGCTCAGCTGCCTTTCTAGGAGAAGGAGGAGTTGATTGGGTTTCTCAAAAGAAATATAGACGTGTTTGCATGGGACGCCTGTGATGCTCTAGGGACCGATCTAGCCTTAATCTGTCACCATCTTAATGTCAACACATCCATAACTCCTAAGAAGTAGCCACCTCGTTGCCCATCGAGAGAGCACGCCAATGCGATTAGAGGCAAGGTGAAGAAGCTTAAGCGTGCAGGAGCCATCAAAAAGGTTTTTTACCCTGAATGGTTGGCCAACATCGTGTTGGTCAAGAAGAAAAGTGGAAAATGACGGGTCTGTGTAGACTTCACGGACTTGAATAAGGCATGTCCCAAGAACCCGTTCCCCATGCCTCAGATAAACTAGTTGGTAGATGCAACTGTGGGCCATCCTTGAATGAGCTTCTTAGATACCTTTCAAGGCTATCATCAAATACCACTAGCACCACGGGACCTAGTGTTGAGGAAAGTTGTGGGTGCTGCCAAGAACCCCTTTTTTGGAAAGCTTGGACCCAACTGGGAATGACCATACTGAATCACTTCAATAGTAGGAATATGAGCATACTACTTAGAAGACTTAGATGAAAAGGCTATACCTCGTCTCTGGAATGTAAATAACCTGGGAAGGTATTATTATTAATAAAAGCATTTCTCTGTCTCAAATTTTAAGTCTGTTATGATTATATGTCTTGTATTTCAAGAAAAATCTAAGCACTAGACAGAACCAAGGTCTTGCATGGTCCTCGGACTCAAACTTATGGGAAAACTAGTTACTTCAAGAAAAAACTAAGTACTAGATAGAACCAAGGTCTTGCATGGTCCTCAGACTCAAACCTATGCAGAAACTAGTTACTTCAAGAAAAATCTAAGTACTAGATAGAACTAAGGTCTTGCATGGTCCTTGGACCCAAACCTATAGGGAAACTAGTTACTTCAAGAAGAATCTGAGCAATAGACAGAACCAAGGTCTTGCATGGTCCTTGGACTCAGGCCTATGGGGAAACTAACTATTTTCAACAGAAGCCTGAGCGTTAAATAGATTCTGAGTGTTGTGAGACTCCTCTGACCATACCTTTGAGGAAATTAACGAGCTCGAATATTCGTCCAAGTTACAAATGCAGCTAAAATGGAGCTTGACTCCTTGGATCACCTGCCTTACTCATCCATGAGCCTCACTTAAAGTATTTCAAGGTACATCTAGGTCACTTCACCTAAGGTATCACTTAAAACATCAATTACTTTTCCTTTTAAATCAACGCTGTAATATTCCTTTAAGGTCAGTAAGTCCTTGAGAAATGTGTGTTAACACATATTACCACAACCTATAAGTCTAAAGAATATGAGGTCCGCGTTATAAACGTGAGTTCTTTTGTAGCCTACTGTACGGAAAGCAAATTTTGTTGTTAAGGATGTTCAGTTATCAGTTGAAGTTTGAATTAAAATTTATGTGGTGAGCCCAATTAATAAAGAATGGAGCACACTACCAAGGATAACCAAGTGTCAGCAAAAGCGTGAAAACATAATGAATAGTAGGACGTCACCATTAAGGGAAATGAGAACATCCCATTACAAAAAGAGCTTACTTCATTACAAAAGTTCAAAGTACACTAGAAAAGAAAGAAACATAAGGCAAAAGCGTAATAAAGATAGCCTATTTCTTTAGCTTTATAACCAGCTTGTCCATAGAGGGTTGCTAAGGGGCTGTGTCAGAAGTTGGAGGATCCTGGCTCGGAGGGATGGCTTCGGGGGGAACGGCTTGAAGGGGCTCAACTAGGAGGGGCGACTCCTTGGGTTGAAGGGCCTGAGTATCAGTGGTCTCTTTTTCCTAGCCCTGGTGCCCAATTCTCAACTGCTTGGTAGGGCGTCGCGCTTCATCTTCCTCTTGGGAGGAGTGAGATCTCTCCTCGTCCATTGGATCTTTGCCTTTGGAGAGCCTCTTCCTCTTCAGATTGGAGGACTTGAGCCAAAGAGTTAGGGTCGGCTGAGCAGAGGATGACCTAGTTTGCACAGGCAGAGACTCGGGTAAGGGAGGAGGAAGCTTGGGTAGAGGAGGAGGAAGCTTTGATTGCTGCTTCCCCGGCGCACCCTTCCCCGGCTGCCCTCAATTAGGTCGAACAAGCTGGTCTGAGGTTTCTTCTTGAAACCCATCTCGACCTGAGAAGAAATCTCTTCTGATTAGATATCCACTTCGGTTAAGTCGGGGTCGCCTAGGTCACCAGAGAGGTCCTCGGGTGGATTGACATGGTTGAAAGAACCAAACTCGTCCTTAGACGGGCCTAAATCAGCAACTTTTTCCTCCCTCTCTGCACTTTCTCCCTCGGCCTTTGTAGTCTAATGGGATGAAGAAGGGCCAGACAATGAAACACCTTCTAGGATAGGGGATCCTTCGGGAATCAAGAACCCGTGTTTCGTTACGACGATCTTATGAAGTCAAGGATCTTTGGCTCTGATCACGTACTTCAAAGCCCAAAAAGATTTCTGTAGGGGATTGTACCCGAAAATCTTGTGAGCCGCTCTGATTTGGTTGTCAGCTTTGTTCATAAAGACCTCTGCCCTGAGGATGGCTTGCAGATCCTCCCGGTTGACCAAATGGAAGTGTCGTTCAAAGGCATGTGGATTTGCAAAAAGAAAGCACATTAATATTAACAACCGGACAATGTAAACTGTGAAAATACAAAAGATCAACTCTCTCCTACTCCGAATACCCCACCTGGCTCCCCCTCTACTGTTGGGCAATGAAGGCTGTCGTGCCACTCCTCGGACGCGATGAGAAAGTCCTTATTCAACCCCTTGCTGGACTTAGGAAGGCACTGAATAAGACAAACTTTATCATCCCTCGTTTTCATATAATATGACTTACCCTTTAGGTGTTGGAGGTTGTAGCACCAATTTACATCGTGGTGGGTTAACCTTAACCCCATTGGTTCATTTAAGGCGTCCACACAACCCAAGATCCTAAACACGTTGGTGGTGCACTAGGTGGGAGCTAATCGGAAATGCCTAAGATAGTCCCTCATCACTGGCCCCATAGGGATTCTCATACCACCTTCCATGAAGATGATTATGGGAATCACTACTTCCCCCTCTTGCCTCCTAAAATGCCACTCCCTTTCTTCACAATATCTTAAACCCACATTATGGGGTATCCTATAATCGGCCATGAACTTTTCCATTGCCTCTTCAGACTCAACCAACTTCTTAAACGTACCCATCTCTAGAAACGACTAAAGAACTCAGGGAAGGACAAAAGAGAGAGAGAGAGAAAACGTGAATTCAAGGGAAAAAAAGACTTACAGAAATGAGGAAAAGCTCCTCGGATAGGCTTTTTATGCTGAGAAGAGATGTGTGTTTGATGGGAGATTTGACCGAATTCAGGATATGTGTGCAAGAGCTCTTGAATGTAAAAGTGAAGAGATGAATCGGTTCAAATGGATATTTATACCTCCAATTAAAAAGAACTGTGCGGATTTTCCGCCCATAAAGTTAAAGAAGACCACCACCGTTAGATTACTATCACACTGTTGAACGTGGGGAGCACAGAGCCACCAGAATTTAATGAGGGCGCTCTCCGTATACCAAAGCGCTAGGAACGTGTCTTAGGCAGGTAAAGAGACTTAAGTGCTAATGAAAGACAAGACTTGACGAGCCGTGACACGGACCCGAGGACATTAAAATCCTCCTCTCTGTCCGAGGATCTGAACAGCAGGATTTTGAGAGGCTATTATGGAGCCAGAGAATTTGGCGACCCCGACCCATTTCATAATGAGCCCAAGGCCCACGCCAAGGAGGAAGGAATGTCCGAGGACGAACAAAGAAAGCCCAAAGTGCCGAGGAGCATAGTCGAGGATAATCCTGTCCTCGATCAACCAAGATCATAGAAGGGAAGAGCGGCACACCATCAAAGGCAGCCTCCTAAAGCATTCCAAAAAGAAGGATGAGTACGATAGACCAGCCATGGGAGTATGGTGGAGGAGCAATTCAAGGAGAAACTATCATCTTCACATTAAATGCCCACAACTAATATTCTGGCCACATTAATAAGAAAATGACCCATAAACAGTGCTACCTTGGTTGCTGTAACTCACAGAAGGTTTGGGAAGATTGCTGATGGGACAAGCACTCAAATAGCGACCTGCCTTGCTAACAAATGGAGGGCTAAGATCAACTAAAAGGGAGTATATAATGTAAGAGATCCTCCAAGAAGGAGGATCAAAAAAACAGGAAGGGAAGAGAAAAAGAAAAGAGAAAACTCAGTAGCCATTGGTATGGTCTTTGAAACTCTTGTAACCTAGTACCGAAGAAGTAATAAGAACTGTAAGCTCCTCAGGTGAGGGCCGAGGATAAGATTTCACATTCCAGACTGTGTTCTTCTTATTCAAATAAACTCACTATCATGTCTAGTGGTTGTATCCCTTACTAAAGCCTAGTTCTCAAACCCAGTCTCTACAAATTCATTGTACTAGGTCCACTGGGCCTAGATCCCATTCGTTTTTGGGCTTAGTCCGAAAACTGAGACCCCACACATGTTAAGGAGTTAGGTTTTTTTTTTTTTTAATTTTTTTTTATCATATATGAAAATAAAATTTTCTTTAGTTTTTCTTATTAGTGTTAATATTTTTTTTTATTTGAGAAAATAGCATGTTTTGTATTATGGATCACACTTAACAAAAGCAAAACTCGAAAATCAAATGCAGAAGAAATATGCACATCCCCATAGAATGAAATTGAAATCACGAAGATTATTTTGTACAAAAATATTAGATCTAGTCGTCATCACTATAGTTGGATGAGCTAATAAAGTGGCTGGCAATTGTGGTGAGAGGAGGATCTTGGATCTGACTAAAATATAGATAAATGGAGGATACAAAACAAAAGTCTGGCTATGATGATTAATGGAGGTCACTAGGGCTCTCTTTAGTGGCAGAGAAAGTAATTTTTTCTAGGGGCCAAGCTAAATGTAACAAAATTCTTAAGGTTATTTTTATTTATAATTTTTTAAAAAGAAAAAAAAATGACATAATTCTTGATTAATAGGATATTAGAGCATTCTCATCAGCTCTCTCATTAAAAATGTCATTTTGATACACCAAAAACCTACTTTATCATTTTAGCACATCATTTTACAACATACCATTTATCACATGTTCTATTCTTCAATTCTATACATTAAAATAATATTTACTACACACTAAAATAATATATTTACTTAAAACCCAGCAATATACAATCACAGAGCCTAGTGGCAGTCACCACCAACCAAGAACCAACAACCACCGCTACAACCATCGCCACAACAACAACCACCGTTACAACCACCGCCACAAACTACAACCACAATCACCAAATCCTCCAACAAATTCCAAATCCAAAAACCACAACAAATGAGGGAAAAAAAAAAAAAAAAAACTCAAAATCTTCAATAAAACCCCACCATACATAGCATAGCCGGCCACCACCATACCCAAGCACAACCCATAATCACAATCACATGGAATCCACAACTGAAGGAAAAAAGAAAAAAAAAGAAAAGAAAACTAAGAGGGAGATCAGAATACGCTCCACGACAACCGCCTCAGTGATGAGGCTGAACTCCATGGCAGTGGGCTGTGAGAGTGATAGGGAGGCCAAAAAAAAAAAAAAAAGCCAAAAAGGGAGAGTGACAAGGAAAAAAAAAACAAAGAGAGATAGAGAAGGCGCAAAGAGAAAGTGACAGAAAAGAAAAAAGGGGAAAAAAAAGAAAGAAAAAGGGAGGGGTTGGGGGTTCTAGAGAAAGAAAGAAGAAGAAAAAAAAAAGGAAGAGAGGTGAAATTGAGAAGATGAAGTGAGGTGGAGAAAGAAAGAAGAAAAAAAGAAAGAGAGAGCAGAAAGAGTCATAAATGAAGAGAGAGAGAGAGAGAGAAAAAAAAAACGAATAAAATAAGCCAAACAATGTTTGGCATTGATGTCCGTATCGTCTCATATTTGAGACGGTACTGTAGATATGTGTCAATTTTTTTGAGATTTGGAACAACTGATGAGGGTTGGTTCTTGGTGTTTGGTGTGCCAAAGCCAAATGCCAAATATTTGGCATTTGGCACACCTGATAAGAGTGCTCTAAGCATTAGTATTTAGTGGTTTTAAATTGCTAAAATGCTATTTTTAGCACCATAAACTACAAAAATTGTGCTGCATCAATGAAGTTATATGTAAAACTTTTAACTCTTGAGTTACCGTGCACAGCCATCTATTGCTGTGTATTGCAACTCAAATGTTAAAGCAAAATAATCTATTTTATTTGTCTTCTCATTAAAAAAACAGTTTCTTTTTCTTTCCTTTCTAATCTCTCTTTTCTTTTTTTTTTTTCTCTTCCAGGTCCACTCATTCTCTTTAGTTCACAAACATAGTCTCACCCATTCCCCTTTAATTTTTTCTCTCTTCCTCCACTCTTGCCCACCAGGCCCCATTCCTCCATCTCCCCCACCTAGCTCTGACCAATCTTTCTTCCTCCACTCGCCGTTGACCTAAGACCTAAGCCGACCCATCTTTGCCTCCATCACCGACCCAAGCCCCAAGACAAACCAATCACGATTACCACGCCCCAGAGTTCATGGTGGGTTTCGGGTTTGTCTGGTTGGGTTTTTTTGGATTGGTGGTTTTAGTGGTGGTGTAGGTTTGTGTCGTTGGGTTGTGTTGAATGTGTGGTGTGGGTTTTGGTTATGGCAATGTCAATGGTTGGGTTGGTGGATTGTTGATTGGGTTGCTGTGGTGGGTTATCGATCAGTTTGCAATATGGGGTTGTTGGGTTTTTCACGGCTATGGTTGTGGCTGTGTGGTGGTTTCCATTGCTAGCTGTGGTTTATTTTAGGAGAATATTATTTTATTATATTACTTATATTATTTTAATTTTGTAAATGTTAAAATAAAATTATTGATAGTAATTATTTTGTAAAGTGAGATAGTAAAATGGATAAACTAAGTTTTTTAAAAAGCTAGGAGAGGTTTGATAGGAGTATTTAGACAATACATATTTTCATAACACTTTTTTATTTATACGAATTTTTATAAAACTTTAATAAGTAGAATAACATTATCAAAATGCCCTAACTCTATCAATGCAAATATAACTTTCTAAGAGCAATTACATCAGTTGATGTAAAATTGTGCAAAATGGAAAAAGGTGCTCATTTTACACAATATGAGCAAAAAATCTCCCACATCAGCCCGTGCAAACTTGTGTATAAATGCAAGTTGCTATAGTACCCGTGCAAATATGCACGAGTACTGTAGCTTGTGCATATAATTTTTTAACCATTTTTCCTCTCTCTTTTCTGTACCTAACTCTCAGCTCCCTTTATCTTTCAGGCGCACACAACTCTTTCTTTCTCTCATCTGATCAATCTTTCTTCCTCTCATCAATCTTTCTTCCTCCAACTTCCGTCAATCGCCATCGCCGCCGATCACCATCATTGCCGATTGCTCTTTCTTCCTTTGTTTCTCGTTGTTTTCTGGTTGAATGGGCTTGATCAGTGGGTTTCAGGTTGAATGGGGTTGAATGTCTCTCGCCATCGCCATCACCATCGCCACCACCTGCCTTTGGAGGCGTCAATCTTGTTTCTCATTCTCGCCATCGCCACCGGAGGCGTCGATCTTGTTGCTCAAGGTGAGGCATCGATTCCGGTGTGATACCATTTTGATCCATTTTGCTCAAGGCGAGGCATCGATTCCGGTGTGGGTTTTGATCCATTTTGCTGGGTTTGTTTTTCTGGTTTTCTGCCGATGGGTTGTGTGGATTCCGGTGTGATACCGGTGTGGATTGTGGGTGTGGGTCGATGGCTGTGTGGGTAAAGAAATGAATATTTTCTTTGAATAAATGTGTACAATAGACAAACTGATGTGAGTGTTTTGTAAAAATAAGGGTGTAAAATAGAAAAAGTAGATTTTAGATGTACAAAATAGAAAAATTTATGGACAAACTGATGTAATTGCTCTAAAGGAAGCAATATATGATTTCTTCAATTCTCATCTTCGAGTCTTTTTAGGAGTGCCGACATCTAAAGTTTCAACATTTGAAATATTAAATGATGACTTTTGACCTTTGAGCACTTTTTATCTTAAATTATGCATCAATTGTGAATAGTTTTTCCTTAAATTTACTCATGTTTTGAAATTTGAGTATTAAATTTTATACACCAGTTATATATCCCTTTTAATAGAAATGGTAATTTTATACCCTAGTTATATATCCATTTTTCCACCAGTTTGTAATAGAATGAATTGAAGTGATGAAGACATATACAGAATTACAAATAGAAAGAAGTGGAAAGACATCCTTACCTTCATTATCAGGAGTTCGCCCTAGCCCTGCTTGTGCTGCCGCGCTCAAAACTAACAAGAACACAATAAAGGCAATGTAAGGAAGAACCCTTGCCATCGTCTGCTCCGCTGAGTATGTATTCCACGTGCTCTGCATTTGAATCACAAACTATGATATAATATTATCAGATAATTGCTTCAAGAAAAAAAAATATCAATCATATAATTATTGAATTTGGACGTACGTTTAAGGGTCCCAAATGAATTTATGAAGTGGGCCTTGCTTAGCTTTACTTCATTGACTAGTACATGTCAGACTTTGCCAATTGCGTAATTGGTTTGCGCTTTACAGCCTGCTTGCACTTGTTTTGATGATATTATGAGATGTGTGGCAGGGTATTTAAATAATGGTTTTGGTTGTTCAATCAATATAACACGTATTTTTATAATATTTTTTTATTACATGTATTTTTAAAAAATTTAAACAACATTATTAGAATAACATTACTAAACAGATCTTTTTTTTTTCTTTTTTTTTTTACATAGTTTTGATGATACTATTTTTTCAACTATTTTATTTTATGTGTAAAGTGTTTTGTTAACCAAGTTATGTTTAGGGTGTGTTTGGTAGAATGGATTTAAAAGAGGGTGAAAAAAAGAAATAAGGAGAAAAAACTTTTTAGAAAGTGTTTGGTTGGAAGGGGGAGAAAGGAAAATGATGGTGAAGCCCAGGTGATTTCTTTCCTGGTCTATCAAAAAGTTTCTCACCAAAATAGAAAGAAAACTAAAAGGAGTGAGTTTGATAGATAAATAATGGAAATGCACGCACTTGCACATGGACTTGTCCAGTACATTGCTTCAAATTTTTTCTTTTTTTGGTAGTCTGTACGTTGCCTCTGGTAAATGAAGAAAACTTTGCCAAAGTCTGGTCTGTACGTTGTGCCTTTGGTCCGTAAGTTGCCTCTGGTTTTTTTTTTTTTCTAGACATGATTTTTTTTTTTTATATATAATAAATTTGGGTGATTTTTTTTTATCACTTTTTTTTTTCATTAGACATCATTTTTTAACAAGGGTATGTGAGTAAATTTAAACAAACACGCTTTTTCCATTCCTTCACTTTTTCACTTCCAACCAAACCCAAAAAAAAAAAAAAAATTAAAATATTTTCTATCCTCTCATTTTCCACCCTCCCACCATTTTCTATCATTCCACTTTTCCATCTCTCACCATTGTGGTTGTGCAATGGTTTACCGGCGTATACGTTTTGTAACCATTTGTGTTTTACTTTTACAGCTGAATCTCTTCATGTTCTATTATTTTATTTTATATTTAGTTTTGATAATTGTAATATTTGTAACTATTATATTGAGGTATTGAGAGATAAAGATGAATTCAATTTAATTATATAATTTTGTTTGATTGCATACACTTGTTAACACTTCCTTTTGTTAAATATATATACATATATATTTGTCTCTCTTCCTTTAAAATATTTAGATATTGACCTACAAGAAAATAAATAAATAAATAAAATTTATACCCCTTTAACTACAAAAACAAAAACAAAAAAAAAAAAAAATATGGACTAAACAAAAATTGCGCACAAAATAAAAAACACTTATTTTGTATGTTATACTTTGTTAATGTGTTTTATAGTATGAAATGTTTAAAAAATATTTATTTTGTATGTGGTATTTAGTTGAATATAAAATAGATGTTAGTCTTTATTTTCATAATTTTTTTTTTTTTTTTTGGTTTTAAGCTTTGGCTCCTCCAAGGTATAAATCCTGGTTCAATCGTTGACAGGACCTAATTGTGCCTAGGGGTATAACTCATTGATTTCATGCTTCACACGACAAATACCTTTCTAAGCTTCAACCAATTCTAAATATATGTGCAAATTTTTTATTTTTATTTGTATGAATAGAAGACTTTATTACCAAACTTGATATAAGTAAGGCTTTTGACAAGGTTGAGTGGTGCTTCATAAAAGGGGTCATGGAAAAGTTGGGTTTCAGCACAAAATGGATAAACCTTGTAATGAGGTGCATCTCTTCGATTTCTTACTCAATCATTGTAAACGGGGTGGCTTGTGGAAACATTATTCCTACCCGGGGACTTAGGCAAGGGGACCCCTTCTCCCCTACTCTCTTCCTAATTTGTACTGAGGGGCTCTCTGCTCTCATTAATAGGGCAGCCAGAAACCAAGGTTTGACAGGCATATCTATCTGTAGGGGCTGTCCGAGGGTCACCCACCTTCTCTTGGCGGATGACAGTATTCTTTTCTGCAGGGCTAGTGTGGAGGAAAACCGAGAATTGAAGCACATCCTTCAAAAGTATGAGGAAGCCTCGGGTCAAAAAATTAATACTGACAAATCTTCAATTTTCTTCAGCCCCAACACAACACAAGAAACCAAAGATGAGATCTTAGCTACTTTAGGCCCAATGCAAGATACTAGACACACAAGGTATCTGGGCCTCCCATCCTTCATTGGGAGATCAAAAAAGCAGGTGTTTGCTATTCTAAAAGAAAAAATTGGGTAGAAGCTTGCTGGCTGGAAGGGCAAACTATTATTTATGGGTGGGAAAGAAATCCTCATCAAAGCAATAGCACAAGCAACTCCTACGTACACAATGGGCTGCTTCCTCCTTCTCCAAAGCTTATGTGAAGAGATTGAGAGCATGATGAGGAGCTTCTGGTGGGGCCAAAGGCAGCATGAAACTAAAATGTGCTGGGTTAGTTGGAAAATAATGTGTAAATAGAAAGCTTGTGGTGGTATGGGTTTCAGAAATTTGCAAGCCTTCAACAAAGCAATGCTAGCAAAGCAACTTTGGCGAATCCTCCAAAATCCTCAATCTCTTATGGCAAGAGTTCTCAAATCCAGATACTTTCCTACTGGGGATATTCTAAATGCAAAGCTTGGTAACTCGCCTTCATACTCTTGGAGAAACATCCACAGTAGCCTTGAAGTAATAAGAAGGGGAACTCGATGGAGAGTTGGTAACGAGAAGTTAATCCATATTTGGGACGACATATGGCTACCAACCCCATCTACTTATAAGGCTATCTCTCCTCCAAATAACACCCCCGCATTTCCCAATGGTCTCTTCTCTCATTGATCCAACGACAAAGTGGTGGAGAGTGAACTTAGTAAGGGCTACCTTCCTCCCCTTTGAAGCAGACACAATCCTGAAGATACCCTTAAGCCACGACCTCCCTGAAGATAAAATTATTTGGTTGGGAAATTGCCGTGGAGTCTTCACTGTCAAAAGTGCCTACCACATAGCCCTTAACCTGTTGAACTCTATGGTGGGTGAGGAGTGCTCTAATGGTGATCCTTGCAAGCCAATTTGGAAGAAGCTTTGGCATCTTAATCTCTCAGCCAAAATCAAAATCTTCGCTTGGAGAGCATGTGTTAATGGCCTCCCTACTATGGAGGCAATCTATAGCAGGGGGATATTACAAACTAAAAGCTGCCCGGTGTGTGGAAATGAAGCTGAAAATTTGGACCATGCTCTTCTTGACTGTGCTTTCTCATCTTCAGTTTGGAGTCTTTGGTCTGAGAACCCTTTAAGCACCCATGGTATCAAGAAGTCCTTCCTTGACTCTATACTTTATATTCTCTCCCATGCAACATTCCAAGATTTAGAAATTTTCTTTGCTATTGCTTGGGCTGTCTGGTTCAACAAAAATAGGTTGGTTCATGAAGGTAGTGGGCTGCCTCCTATGCAGGTGTGGCAGCTGGCTAAAAACAGTATTGATGACTTTGTTTGTTCAGCCACATGGGATTTTAACCAAGCTAGAGCTCCCCCATCCAGCTGGACTCTCCCTCCCCCTAGAGTTAATTCATAAAATCAATGTTGATGGGGCATCATCAGAATCAGATTGCTCCTCAAGTATTGGTGTTGTCATTAGAGATAGTTTGGGTCAAGTGGTGGCTGCCCTTTGCAAGCCTCTTCAAGCTTGCTTCCCTGCTGAGCTTACGGAGATCATGGCTGTAGAGCAAGGTGTGCTTTTGGCTCAAGAGCTTTAGCTTCCTCAGGTTATTGTTGAATCAGATTCTTCAAATGTAATGCAAGCAATTCAAGAAAAAGCCACTGGTAGCAGCTTCGGACACATCATTCAGAGAATCCTTCAAACTTGTGAGTCCTTTGAATCTTGCTTCTTTAAGCATTTAAGCAGAAACTTTAATTCGGGGGCTCATGAGTTAGCTCAACACGCTAGAAGATCTGGTTCTCATTGCCTTTAGAAAGGAGTTACGCCTCCTGTTGTAGCTACTTTCCTTCAATCTGATCTATTGTAATGTTTAGTTTCTGCACTGCTGTGCAGACTGATCTGTAATGACTCTTATTTGGTTTAATTCCAAATCTTTCACCTTTCAAAAAAAAAAAAAAAACAGAATATCAACGAAGCAAGGACAACAGTCGATACCAAAAGACCCCACAAAATTGCAGCAGCATTTGCAGACCTGAACAACAGTTGTAATTGTCCAAGGAATGAAGGATAAAGAGTGATAGCAGACGAGGAAGTCACCTTGAGCTTTATTGTATATGGCCTTTTATTTTATACTATTGTTTGCTCTGCCGACTAGCTATTCCACGATCGAGCTCTACTTGCAAAGTGCAGAAAGTCTGCTTACGTGATGCAAGGACAACTGTCGATACCAAAAAGACCCCACAAAAGTTTGATATACCAGACATTCTTGTTAAATGTTAAGGGACCTCTACAATTTAAAGAGTAGGGCACTTAACGTTCAATAATTTTTGTTTTTGCTTTTGAATCTTCAAAAGTTTGGACTACGTCCCATTCCTAAGACGTAAAAGAGAGATTCCTTGATGTTACAAAACCAACGAAAAGCTAACTTACGTGATGTTATTGTCATTATTACAAGTATACTTTTACCCAATTTTTTAAAAAATAATATAAAATAAAAGGCCGAATAAACTTATGTCAAACTAATGCATATTCTTCTTCTTCTTATTCTTCTTCTCTCTCTCTCTCTCTCTCTCTCTCTCTAATATGGATTTGATGCAATAGCCCTATGCAATAGGGAACTGATAGCTGATCGAGATTGAAAAGTTAAAAAATCACTTTTAATATCAGCCCTTGAATTAGATATTTTTTTCCAATTGTATGAGATCTCAATTGGTAGTTGAGTTGGCAAGGGCGGCTCCAGTTTTTAAGTCAAGGTCATCAAAGGACCACGTACCTTGACTTGCAAAACAAATATATATATATACTTTAAAAAAAATTATATACTAAATTAATCCATTTTGACTACTCTAATCAAAATGTTGAACACCTTGACTTAAAAATCATGAAAATTTGAATTCAACAAAAATAAGAGTAATGTTACATCCATAATATTTTCACAATGATTTCACAAAAAATCCTATATGATAAGTTGTTACTAATTCTAATTTGAGACAAATACTAAAATCGCTTTTTTACCCACCAATAACAGTTTATCGCATGAAAATTATTATAAAAATATTATAAATGTAACATTATTCCAAAAATAATTCTCACTCCCCAAATATAACCCTTAATCCCTTAAAATAAAAGCTTAAATAACAACAATAAAAATTAGCCCAAATAGCAACAAAAATAACCCAAACAAAAACAATACTAGACCAAACAACCAGTGAACAAATGATTCAACAAAAAGCTTATTAAAAGACAAAAGCAACAAATCTTAATCATTCAAATTTGTAATTCTTTTAATTGATTACATAAAAATAATTTCGAAGTTTATTTTTGCTTAAAAAATAGTATTAAGAGAAATACTGTTGTCATAAGTTCTATATGGAAGTGCCAGCAGTTTTGTCCTCTTAAGCTTTAATGTCACAACAATTTTGCTTTCTTTAGAAACTCAATTCGTAATTGTATAAAATATCATCTCTCTCACTCCCCCCCCCCCCCTCCCCCCCCCCCCGGTCCTCTTTTCTTCTCTCTATTATTATTTCAAACTCTTTCTCCCTTTATTACTTTCATATCAGTCTTATCAGTTTTGACTTTATCTCTTATTAGTCCTTTTTTTTTTCTCTCTCTCTCTTTGATAATAGAAAGAAATTGTAATATTTCATGTATTTACATTTTTTTATTTGAAATGTTGATATATTCAAGTTATCTCTTTATTAGATAATAAATATTATATAATTTAAGTTTCTTACTAATTACTCTGAAAAAATCTTCTAAAGCTACTTTAGTGAGTTGCCTTGAATTACATCGTAATGTCGGCTACATGGCGAACCAGACTTATTGAACAAATTATGACAAGTCACAACCAGACTTGTCAAATATTGTATCACTTTGTAATCCTATTCTTACTTGGCTTTAGGTTGGCTTTCATGCTAGGCTCAAAACCTTGATTGTACTATATCAACTAACTTTAACCTTTATCTACAGTACTTTTAGCAAAAAGTTTTCAATTTCAGCAAAATAAGCGGATCTCAAACAGACCCTTATTTAGCTAAAACTGAAATTTTTTTGTTGAAAGTACTGTAAATAAAAGTAAAAGTTAGTTGAATAGTACAGTGGGACCTATGAAGGGTCCCACTGCACTTTTTGGTACTTGTGGGGTCATAAAGCCCAATGTCACGCATCCACCTTCAATACTGGGCCTGAAGCCCATGACGAGGCCCATAGTCATATGCAAGGAAGACAAGGGAAATCACGGCCGCCAAGGAAATAGTGCCGAGGACAGGATTGTCCTTGGCCTGGCAAAGCCGAGGCTGATGTAGTGATACTCACCAACAAAAATAATCTTCTAAAGTGCCCCTGATGAAGGAACAAGTACTGCAAGCAAGCGTATAGTAGCATGGCGGTAAAGCAATTCCAAGAAAAGCTGCAACCTCCACATTAAATGCTCCACAACTACTAATACTCTTGCAGCATTAAATGTAGAAGTGATGCCTAAGCAGTGGCTTTTTAGACTTACAGTTACTACCTAGGAGCTTTGGGAAGAAGGTTGATGTGACAAAGATCAACAATAGTATATCTAAGTTGCATGTGTATGATGGGGATGGAGGAGGAAAGTAGTATAAAAGGAGGAGGAAGCTCTGAGAAAGGGGGATTGAAGACTTTCCCAGAGAAAAAAGAGCTGTTAGGAAAAGAAAACACTGTAGCAATCTATATTAGCTCTGTAACCATTGATATTATAACTTAAGAAATATCATGTGGAAGCTCCTCAAACTTGCACCGAGGACTGAATTGCTTGCCCTAGTTAAGATTCATTTTACTTAATCGTTCTTTAAACCACCTTCAATTGTTGCTATACTTACCAAGACCAAATTCTCCAGCCCATTCTCTATAAATTTATTGTATTGGGCTTATTGGGCTAGAGTTCACCTATTCCTTAAGGAAAGTGCTAAAACCCAGCCCCTACAATTGGCACTATCTGTGGGAAGAATTTGTGCTTTTGTGAGTGCAATAGTTAGAGATGGTAGGATCAAGTCCACACCAGGCTAACCCACGCCAGGGAGTTCCCCAACAGACTGAACCCATAGGATCTCAGCTGTAGGGTAATTTTCCTGGTCTTGAACATGAACAAAATCAGAAGAACGAAAATAATTGAGATGGGAGTGTGCATACTACCCAAATGAGCAAAAGCCACTCCCAAATGGGCATTCGCATGCACCAAAGATCAAACAATAATCAAGCCTTGCAACAGGAGATAAATGACCTGAAAAGGAAACTGTGACATGCACAGCGGAGGCGATCTCCTCCCAATTCTGACATATCCTTTAATGAGGAGGGGGACAACAGTTCAGGCAAAGATCACGAACTCCCCCAAGCTAGACCTTCTCCTACGAAGACGAACACCATCAAAGACAAAAACAAAAAGGCCCATCTAGCAGGGGCCTGGGTAGTGATGCCATGAGCAAAGCTCTGGATCAAATCTCTAAATCGTTCTTTACACACAAGATAGAAGGGGCTAGGCTACCTCCGCAGTTCCATCAGCCTATATTCATCGTTTATAATGGTTAAATGGACCCCGTAGAGCATGTTAGCCAGTTTAATCAAAGAATGGCCGTCCACTCCAAGAACGAAGCTCTGATATGCAACGTTTTCCCCTCCAGCCTAGGACCAATAGCGATGAGGTGGTTCAATGGCTTGAAAACTAACTCCATAGATTCCTGTAAGCAACTCACCCAGTCCTTTGGCTTTCGCTTCATTACAAACAGCAGGGCCCCATGGCCTTTGAGCTCGCTATTGTCATTGTCCATGCATGAGGGAGAAACTCTAAAGGCATTCAGACAGATATTGGGAAATGTACAACGAGATGGACGGTAACTTTGATGACTTCACCATCAGCACTTTCAAAAGCAATCTCCCAACTGACCATGGCTTGAGGAAATATTTGACTAGCAAGCCTGTCACCAATGTACGTTAGCTTATGGACCGGATTGACAAATACAAAAGAGTGGAAGAAGACCAGCTACAAGGGAAAGGGAAAGAGAAGGTTATCCCTCAAAAGAACAGGGATTTCAAGTCAGACCGATACAATAATGACCGTCCAAGGAGGGATTTTGTAGGACAGTCTGGATCGACCAATGCGCAGATGGTCAGTGCCATATTCAGGGAACCAGTACATCAGGTTTTGGAGAAAATCAAGCATGAGCCATTTTTCAGGCGACCTAACAAGATGGCTGGAGACTCAATGAAGTGCAATCAGAGCTTGTACTGTCAGTACCACCAGGATCACAGTCACACCACGAAGGACTACAGGAACCTCTAGAGCCACCTGGATTAGTTGGTTCGAGAAGGGAAATTGAGGCACCTTTTACACCCTTCTAGTGGCTATCAAGGCCAGGCAAACCAAGAGCCTCGGAAAGATACTTCTTTAAGACCACCCGTAGGAACGATAAGCGTAATCTTTGCAGCTCCAGGGAGGACGGGCTCATTTCCTTCCAGGGTGATGTTTGTAGCTCGACTGCCCACCGATGACTATGGCCCGGAGTAAAAAAGACACAAGTCATACCCCCATCCGGTCTTGAGTTTCTCCGATGCAGATAAAATTGAAACCCTCCAACCCTATAACGATGCACTAGTAATCACTCTTCAGATTGGAGGCTACGACGTGAAAAGGGTAATGGTAAACGATGGTAGTGGAGCTAAGATTATGTACCCCGACCTCTATAAGGGGCTGGGGCTAAAGGCAGAAGATTTGACGCCCTACAGCTCCACTTTGATGAGTTTTGATGGGAAGATAGTCATGCCTAAGGGCCAGATTAGATTACTTGTGCAAACTAGCCTAGAGATAGTGGAGGTCAACTTCATTGTAGTGGAAACTTACTCCCCCTACACTGCTATTGTGGCCAAACCTTGGCTTCACACCCTGGAAGCCGTTGCCTCTACCCTGCATCAGAAGGTGAAATTCCCTTCCGAGGGCCAAGTTCTGGAAATTCGAGGTTGCTAGGCCATAGCAAGAGAGTGCCTGGTAGCAGCTATCTCACATTGGCACAGAATTGAACCTTCATCCCCTGTTGAAGAGAGCGCATAACAATTAAAGAACCCAGCGTCGATTATTAATGCACCAGCCGAGGATGCAAAATACGAGAGTCTAGAGAAAGTGACCATTGGCGACAACCCGAAGAAGTTCTTTCAGGTGAGGTCTCAACTGCCTCCTTGGGAAAAAGAATGATTAATATTGTTCCTCAGAAAAAACATTGATGTGTTCGCATGGGATACTTACGATGCCCCTAGGATTGATCCAAACTTCATATGCCACCATTTAAACGTAAATTCATCAGCCATTCCTAAAAAACAACCACCTCGGCCCCTATCCAGAGAACATGTCGACGCTGTCAGGGACGAGGTGAGGAAGCTCAAGCAAGTGGGGGCTATCAAGGAGGTTTTCTACCCTGAATGGTTAGCTAACACTGTGTTTGTAAAGAAGAAGAGTGGGAAATGGCGAGTTTGCATAGACTTCACAGTCTTAAACAAGGCATGTCCAAAAGACCCATTCCCCATGTCTCGAATAGACCAGCTAGTGGATGCAACTGTAGGCCATTCTCGGATGAGCTTCTTAGATGCTTTCCAAGGCTATCATCAAATACCACTGGCCTTCGGTGATCAAGAAAAAACTACATTCGTGACTCCTGTTGTAAACTACCACTACAAGGTGATGCCCTTCGGGTTGAAAAATGCAGGGTCAACTTACCAAAGGATGATGACTAAAATGTTGGAATCGCAGCTAGGCAAGAGAGATGAAGTTTACATAGATGATATGGTGGTAAAAAGTAAAGTGGCGTCCGAACACGTGGGAGACCTCGGGATCATTTTTGGCATCTTAAGAAAACACCAACTATGCTTTAATGCCTCTAAGTGCTCATTTGGTGTAGGGTCAGGCAAGTATTTGGGCTACATGATAACTCACAGGGGAATTGAAGTAAGCCCAGATCAAATAAAAACAATCCACAACCTACAACCTCCTCAGAATCCTAAAGAAGTTCAGAAACACACTAGAATGATCGTAGCATTGAATTGGTTTATTTCTAGATCTGCGGACAGGTGCCGACCATTCTACCTCTTGGTAAACAAGTGGAAAGGATTTGAGTGGTCCAAGGACTGCATTCTGGCCTTCAAACAACTTAAGGAATATCTATCTCGACCACCCATCATGTCCAGCCCTGCAGCTGACGAGGTTTTGTTCGCCTACATTGTGGTGGCCCCTCATGCGGTAAGCTTGGTGTTGATACGAGTTGATGGAGGCATCCAACGACTAGTATATTATGTAAGTAAATCATTACTGGGGAAGGTGATTTTAGCAATAGTGCATGCCATTTGCCACTAGAGAAGGTGATTTTAGCAATAGTGCATGCCATGCGAAAGCTCCCTCATTACTTCCAAGCACACACAGTTATTGTTCTAACTCAGCTTCCACTCAAGTCCGTACTCCGAAGTACTGATTACACGGGAAGAATTGCCATGTGGAACACAATTCTAGCAGCTTTTGACATTAAATACATACCCCGGACCTCTATCAAGGGTTAGGTCCTAGCTGATTTGATAGCCGAATTTGTCGAACCACCGATAGAAGTGGTAGAAGGGGAGCAAAACATGGATGAAAAATTGGTTGGCACAATCTCTGCGCAAGGTCCCTCACGCTGGAAAGTGTATGTCGATGGCGCAGCGAATATAAAGGGATCCGGCATGGGGCTGGTCCTAATATCTCCTAAAGAGGTTACCATTGAGAAATCATTGAGAGTAGGATTCTCGGCCACAAACAATGAAGCCGAATATGAAGTTCTGCTATAGGGAATGTCCATGGTACAGAAAATAGGAGGACAGGCAGTAGAAGTATTCTCGGACTCAAGATTGGTTGTGGGCCAAGTGAAAGGGGAGCTGGAGGCCAGAAATGTGAGGATGCAAGAATACCTGAGTCAGGTCAGGCGTCTGCAATCGGACTTTGAATTCTTCGACTTGTCACACGTCTCTAGGAGTGGAAACACGCACACCAATTCGCTGGCCACCCTTGCCACCTCCTCGACCCAGGATTTACCTCGAATCATCCTTATTGAAGACTTGCACAGTGCAAAAGGGGACAAGGTGGACATGGTTCAAATCTAGCAGATCAGCATGGGCCCAAGCTGGATGGATACCATAGTAAGTTTCCTCAAGGACGATACACTACATGAGGATAAATCAGAAGCCAAGAAAATATGGAGAAAAGCTCCTCAGGATCATAGGTTGTACAAGCGCTCCTATTCTAGGCTGTATTTGCTATGCATACACCCTGAAGTGTTAGAGTTATTGCTCGAGGAGCTGCATGAAAGAATTTATAGGAGCCACACAAAAGGAAGGTCCCTGTCTCATAGACCCCTCACACAAGGATATTAGGGGCCGAGAATGCAGGAGGAAGCCCAAGAATATGTCAAGAAATGTGATCAATGCCAAAGGTTCGCTCCAAACATCCACCAGCCCGAAGGGATCCTTAATCCTATCTCCAGCCCATGGCCGTTTGCTCAGTGGGGCTTAAATATTATAGGCCTATTTCCTAAAGCAGCAGGGAATAAGAGGTACCTCCTGGTCGGCACAGATTATTTCACCAAATGGGTCGAAACTGAGCCTTTGGCTAACATCAGAAACGTGGATGCTAAGAGGTTCATTTAGAAGAACATCGTTACTCGATTTGGGATTCCCCATACCCTCATCTCAAACAACAACCTTCAATTCGACAGCAAGGCCTTCAGGAGATACTGCGCATTACGAACAGGTACTTCACTCTGGCCTATCCTCAAGGAAATGGGCAGGCAGAAGTTGTCAACAAGGTCATAGTTAATTGACTGAGAAAGAGACTGGTTGATGTGAAGGGAAGATGGGTGGAAGCACTGCCGCACGTTCTGTGGACATATCGGACTACCCCACGTCGATCAACAGGAGAAACCCCCTTTTCCATGACTTACAGGGGTAGAGGTTGTCATCCCTGTAGAAACTAGCTTTCCAATGCTGAGAACAAGCACTTTCACTCCGAGTAATAACGACGAACTGCTAAAAGAGAGTTTAGATTTAATCGAAGAAAAAAGAGAAGAGGCGATGCTCCAGTTAGCTTACTACCATCAGAAACTCAAACAAGGATATGATACCAACGTAAAACTATGGCCACTAGCACCAAGGGACTTAGTGTTGAGAAAAGTTTTGGGTAGTATCAAGAACCCAGACTGGGGAAAGTTGGGCCCCAATTGGGAAGGACCATATCGCATCACTTCGGTGGCAAGAATAAGGGCATATTATTTGGAAGACCTAGACGAAAAAGATGTACTTCGCCCATGGAATGTAAATAACCTAAGAAGGCATTATTATTATTAATGAAAGTAACTTCGTTTATACTCTGACTTACTTTAATTACGTATCATATAGTTCAACAATTATTTAAGTGTTAGACAGAACCAAGGTCTTGCATGGGTCCTCGGACCTCAAACCTCGGGGAAACTAATACCTTCCAACAATTAATTAAGTGTTAGACAGAACCAAGGTCTTACATGGGTCCTTAATTAAGTGTTAGACAGAACCAAGGTCTTGCATGGGTCCTCGGACCACAAGTCTTGGGGAAACTAATACCTTCCAACAATTAAATAAGTGTTAGACAGAACCAAGGTTTTGCATGGGTCCTCGAACCACAAGCCTTGGGGAAACTAATACCTTCCAACAATTAATTAAGTGTTAGACAGAACCAAAGTCTTGCATGAGTCCTCGAACCTCAAACCTCAGGGAAACTAATACCTTCCAGCAATTATTTAAGTGTTAGATATAACCAAGGTCTTGCATGGGTCCTCGGACCTCAAACCTCAGGGAAACTAGTACCTTCCAGCAATTAATTAAGTGTTAGACAGAACCAAGGTCTTGCATGGGTCCTCGAGCCTCAAACCTTAGGGAAACTAATACCTTTCAGCAGTTATTTAAGTGTTACACAGAACCAATGTCTTGCATAAATCCTCAGACCACAAGCCTTGGGGAAACTAATGACTTTCAACAATTAATTAAGTGTTAGACAGAACCAAAGTCCTACATGGGTCCTCGGACCACAAGCCTTGGGGAAACTAATAGCTTTCAGCAATTAACTAAGTGTTAAACAGAACCAAGGTCTTGCATGGGTCCTCGAACCTCAAACCTGTGGAGATTAACTGCTTGAGACGTTCAGCTAAGCCATCAACAGAGCCCAAAATGGAACCTAGCTCCATGAGCATCACTTAAAGCATTTCAAGGTACACTGAGCTTACTTTATTCCTTATAGTTCGTATTATAATGCTTTTAACTATAGTCAATATTGTAATGAACCTAAAAGTTGGTGTTTTGTCCTTACGAATACTGCGAGATTTACATCGCAAACTTAAATTCTTTTGTGGCAAATTGCCTTACTAGAATTACTCAGTTACCAGTTAAAACTTAAGTTGATATTTACATTACGGGTTTAGTATGTTTTGATCGTCCGTCCAGCAAAAGATGTGTCACACTACTGGGATCATTTAAACATTGGTGAGAGTACAAATCACATAACCAAAGGGCCACATCATTCCAAGAAACGTACACATTTCATTATGGAATGCAGTTTCATTACAATAACCCAACTAAAAAAAAAAAAAAAAAAAGCCTATTTCTTCAACTTGATAGTCAGCTTGTCCTTGGAAGGCTGCTAGGAGGCTGTATCAGGGGCTTCAGAGTTTTGGCTCAGAGGGGCGAGCTTGAGAGGTTCGGAGGTTGACTCCACTTTCTTGAAGGACTCCTTCTCGGCTGGGGGAGCTTGGGGATCAGCAGCAGGCTTCATCACTCCCTAGGGTACACCCTGGCTTGTGCCTTTCTCTTTTTTAAGCACCCCAGAAGGCTCAACCTCCTTGGCAGGTTTTTTAACAGAAGTAGGAGCATCCTTGGCACTATTTTGGCCCGCCTCCGCCACTACGAGGGTGGTGTCAGCTTCGGAGCAAGCTGAAGTAGATTCGCGAAGAGTAAAGGGGTAGTACACATTCTCCACTCTCCTCAATTCAGACGAAGCCTCAACCCCAACTTGATTGAGGGCTTCGAACCAAACTTGAGAACAGTAGAGTCTGCACAGCCCAGGCACTTGCGATCTGAGTTTGGCCTTGGTCTCAGCCACCCCCAGATAGTAAGCCTCCTGTTTGGCCCGCTTTTTGACCTCTTCAACACTCTGTTTGGCCTTCTTCGCCTTCGCCCTAGCTCTCACCGCCTTATCCTTGGCTTTCTCCAAAGAGGCCTTAGCCTTTTCTGCATTTTCTAATTTCTTCTTCAAGGACTCAATTTGTCCTTTGGCAGTTGTTAGTTGCTCCTCGGCCTTGCAAAGTTTTTGCCTCTGATCTTCGGCCTGTTTTGTAAAACCCTTTAGAGCTGCATTCGCACTCTTCCTTGTCCTTTCTTCGTCCTGTAGCTTGCTCCTCAAGTCCTTGATAGACTAATCAGCGATGTTAAAGCTTTGTACAGCTGCAACATGCCTATTCTTTTCGTCTTCAAGTTACTTGCTGCTTCTGTTGGCCATCTCCTCTGCCTTGAATATGGCTTGTATAGACTAAAGAAGAGAACAAAAGTTAAACAGGAAACAAAGTTCAATCAAAATAGAAGACAAAGGATAATTAAGTCAAAAACCTTACCATCCCCAAATACCTCTTGAGGCTAAGGAAGATCTCCTACCTCCTAAAATTCCACAGCTCGGCCATGTTCGAGGGCAGTAGCAGAGCCCTCTCCAAGGCATCAGCTACGTGGCTACTAGTCCCCCCTAAAAATCTCTGATGGAAGCATTATCCATCAAAGGAACCCCACCAAACATTAAGGCTGGGAGCCAAGCCTGAGACTTGGGCGGAGGATTGACCCCCCTCTCAAGCGCCCCGTGCCCCACCTTTTGCTACTTGGCAGCTCGCTAGGTCTCCTTCTCC
The DNA here is from genome assembly GCF_002906115.3 of Quercus suber. Lineage (NCBI taxonomy): Eukaryota > Viridiplantae > Streptophyta > Magnoliopsida > Fagales > Fagaceae > Quercus > Quercus suber. The sequence continues at coordinate 870,050 of NW_027069651.1, read as the reverse complement.
TGTGTGGGACGAGTTCTCTCAGCCTCCACCACCTCTTTCCCCTTTGACTCTCTTTTTTGTTTGGGGTCGGAGGGCTCAGGCCTCAGCAACAGGTTCGACTTAGGGGGAGGAGGAGGGAGTTTGGACATGGCGGAGGGAAGTTGGCTCTGAGCGGAGGAAGGAGATTTGCCTCGAATGGTCCTCTCTTGTGCCTCTCTTCCCCGCTGGGACTCTATCAAGTCCAGCAAGCTTGATTCCTACTCCCTCTGTATTCCCATATCTTCTTTGAAAGGTGCCTCGCCGATATCACCAAAAGGGTCCTCAAGAGACAAGGCTCAGTTGAAGGCTTCAAATTCATCCTCGGATGAAACCAACTCAATAATTTCCCCTTCCTTTCTCTCTACTTCTCCTTCTTCTTCCTTGATTTAAGGGCGAGAGGAAGAAGAGCCCACCAAAGGCACACCCTTTGGAACTAAAGCATCTTCGGGGAGAAGGAATCCCTCAACAGCTACACTAATCCTCTAAAGGTGTGGATCGTGAGCCTTGATGACGCACTTCGGCGCTTGGAAAGCACTGGATATTGGTGTATATCCCAATATCAAATGGGCCACACAAAGTTGGCCGTCGTCTTCGTTTATGAACACCTCAACTTGAAGAATTTTATCTAAACTCTCCTTGTTCACCAGGCTTAAGTGTGGCTCAAGAGCACACCTATTTGCAAAACCATGAAAAACAGAATGTTAACGGCCTAACAACATAAGTCGAGGCAAGGCAATAAACGAATCCTAGTCCTACCCCTAGGACCCTACCTGGTTACCCCTCTTCCACTGGACAAGGGATGCCATCATGCCATTCCCCAAACACAAGTAGGAAGTCTTTGTCTAGCCCCTTGCTAGACTCTAGGAGACATTGTATGAGCCTGATTTTCAGGCTTCCTTGTCTTTAAGTAATACCCCTTCCCCTTCAGATAATGAAAGCTGTAGACCCAATTCACATCGTGTTGGGTCAACTGCAACCCCATTTTTTCGTTTAAAGCGTCTACACACCCTAGTATTCTGAAGATGTTTGGGATGCACTGAGTAGGGGCTAACCTAACGAACCTAAGGTAGTCCCTCATCACTAGCCCTAAAGGGATCCTCACGCCCCCTTCTATAAAGGCGATCATAGGTATCGCTACCTCACCTTCTTCCCTCCGAAAATGCCACTCACCCTCCTTACAATATCTCAAACCCACGTTGGGTTGGATCCTGTAGTCAACCTTAAATTTCTCCATCCCTTCCTCGGACTCTACTAAAGCCTTAAATCTACCCATCCCCAGGAAAAATCTAAAGAAACTAGAGAAGTTTGGAAAAAGAAGAGGTACAGGGAGAAAGATACAGAAAAGACAAAGTAAAGAAAAATCTGTAAGGTTGGGAAGAACTTAAAAGGATAAGGAAGGTATTCTTGGACAGGCTTTTGAAGGTATATGAGTGAGTGAGAAGTTCTGACAAGTTCAATGTATGTGCACAGGAGCTCTTGAATGCAAAAGTAATTTGAGCAAGTTAATTTAAACAGGTATTTATACCCATGACTAATTGGCAGCGGGAGTTTTCCCGCTCGTGAGTTGAAAAAACCCTCTCCACCGTTTGATTGCCATCACACCGTAGATCATAGGGGAGACAGGCCGCTGTAGGAATTTAATGCAGATGTGCCCCAAATGCCAAAGCGTCAGGAACGCACCTTGGGCAATTAAAAGGGCACTGTTGTTAGCAAAAGACAGGACGTGATAAGCCAACAGTATCTCCGAGGGCACCAAAATTCTCCTCCCTATCTGAGGGTGTAGGCAGCAGAATTTTGAGGGGCTATTGTGGGGTTATAAAGCCTAATGTCGCACATCCATCTTCAATACTGGGCTTGAAGCCCATGACAAGGCCCATAGTCATATGCGAGGAAGAAGAGGGAAATCACGACCGCCAAGGAAACAGTGCCAAGGACAATCCTGTCCTCGGCCGGGCAAAGTCCAGGCTGATGTAGTGATACTCGTCAACAAAAATAATCTTCCGAAGTGCCCTTGATGAAGGAACAAGTACTGCAAGCAAGTGTACAGTAGCATAGCGGTAGAGCAATTCCAGGAAAAGCTGCAGCCTCCACATTAAATGCTCCACAACTAATACTCTGGCCGCATTAAATATAGAAGTGATGCCTGAGCAGTGGCTTTTTAGACTTATAGCTACTACCTAGGAGCTTTGGGAAGAAGGTTGATGTGACAAAGATCAACAACAGTATATTTAAGTTGCACGTGTATGATGGGAATGGAGGAGGAAAGTAGTATAAAAGAAGGAGGAAGCTCTGAGAAAGGGGGATCGAAGACTTTCCCAGAGAGAAAAAAGAGCTTTTAGGAAAAGAAAATACTATAGCAATCTGTATTAGCTCTGTAACCATTGATATTATAACTTAAGAAATACCAAGTGGAAGCTCCTCAAACTTGTGCCGAGGCCTAAATTGCTTGCCCTAGTTAAGATTCATTTTACTCAATTGTTTTTTAAACCACCTTCAATTGTTGCTATACTTACCAAGACCAAATTCTCCAGCCCATTCTCTATAAATTTATTATATTGGGCCTATTAGGCTAGAGTTCACCTATTCCTTAAGAAAAGTGCTCAAACACAACCCCTACAGTACTATTCATGGGTCATATTATACTATATCAACTAACTTTTACCTTTATTTATAGTATTTTTATTAAAAGTTTTCAGTTTCAGCAAAATAAGCGAATCCCAAACAAACTCTTATTTAGCTGAAACTGAAATTTTTTTGCTGAAAGTATTGTAAATAAAGGTAAAAGTTAGATGAATAGTGCAGTGAGACCTATGAATAGTACCAAAAAGGTAAAACTTTTCTAATTATTCTATTTTTTTTAGTAAGTGTCTATTTGGCAAAAATTATTTTTGCCAATTTATTTTACTGTGGGTGCCTTTTTAGCTACAGACCAAGTGTGTCCCTTGTAGCCTTTGGCTTTATTGACTATCCCACATCGAAAATAACTCCCTCGTCTCATGCTTACGCTTATAAGGCTTGGGGGGGGAGCTTATAAGGCTTGGGGGGGAGGGAGTTACTTTTGATGTGGTCACACTTGAGACGAGGGAGTACCATCAGTTATCGTCTCATGCTCACGCTTATAAGGCTTGGGGGGGAGGAAGTTACTTTTGATGTGGGACAGTCAATAAAGCCAAAGGCTACAAGGGACACACTTGGTCTGGAGCTAAAAAGACACCCACATTTACTATTCAGCTTATTTTTGATACTATTTATAAGTCACGTTGCACTTTTTAGTATTATTTATGGGTCTCATTATACTATTTTAGTTAACTTTTACCTCTACTTACAGTACTTTCAACTAAAAATTAAAAAGGAGATGACGGAGGTCTCTAGCCCTATAACACCAAAGGCAGGCCCAATAAACACCAAGACAATCTCTGATGACAACTTAAGCCGAACGGATGGACCTGCAACAAATTCATTTAATTGAATAAGATCTAGCATTTATTAGCTAATCCTGGACATGAGCTGAGAAGCCACTTACAGATACTCCAACTGCATAGAACCCCATTCGCTGGGTATATTACCACTGAGGCAGTTACGAGTGAGATCACTACATTCAAGTGGAAACTGTGCAATTAAATGCCTAAATCAATTTTCTAAGTGCTAATTAGTGAAACAAATAATGGTTGCACCTCTTACATTGTCTTCAGGTAGGGTAACTTCACCAGAGCTGGTGGAAGCACACCAGCAAGATCTTGCCCTCCAAGAAATCTGTATAACAAGGATATTTACAATTGAAAAATTAAATGTAATCTGAATATTCAGACTTAAAACATAATTTTGCAAACCTAATTCTATTAAGAGATGAGAAGAGATCAAATTTTTACTAGATCAAAAGCAAGCCATGATCCAACTAACCAAATGTCCAACTTTTGAAAATATGTACTTGATTCGAGGGTTGCAAAGCATAGATTAGACTACTTAAAGGGTCTAGCACACAGGCTTGAGTCTCAATTTGTGAGCGGTGGAAGCGTACAGTAATATTTAGCATGGTTAATGTAATTCAATACCTACTTCCATGGACAATGCCAACCAATATCTATTATTAACGATGTGGATTACAAACAGAATGCTAATTCTCATAAACAAAAGTCATAGACTCTTATCAACAACACTCAAAGCCTTCACAAACAGATAAAATGATATGGTTTTTCTGTTGTTATGAAATACAATGATATGCCTTGACATCAAAAAGAGACTTGCAATATATCAATTGATTAACTATGTTTGATTTTTGAATCTCGTGTACGCACAACAATAGAGTTCTCTTTTGGTTGATTAACGAATTTCAATTCATCCAAAATAATAATAAAAATTTTTTAATATAAGCTAGGATGGTATTAGTAAAATAAAAGTTTTACTTACAATTCAACTACGTGGCATACACCATCAGGGTTGGAATAATTGCAGATGAGAGAATTGCTGTACAGAGGCCTCGAATCCAATTTTGGCGTAAACCAACTTGTCTCATTAGTGCACGGGCCCACACTGAAATTCCAGTCTTTCTTTTTCAATTGTTCAGCTATTTCACGAAGGGCTTTCACTGCATAATAAATCAAACTTACTAATCAAACTGGAATTTTGCTTTTATAAAATGAGCTAATGAAGAGAGAGAGGAATATTTATTGAATTCTAAATGCTGCCGAATGTATAGCTGTCCATTTTCACCAGTATGAAATGAAAATTGAAGTGACGAAGAAATATACAGAATTACAAATGGAAAGAAGTGGAAATTAAGACTTCCTTACCTTCATTATCAGGAGTTGCGGCTTGTGCTGACATGCACAAAACTAACAAGAACACAGCAACAGTAAAGCTAATGTCAGGAAGAACCCTTTTCATCGTGTCTGCTCCTCCGCTGAGTCACGATCTCTGCGCGCTTTTGAATCACAGAAAGTGTGATACTATCATCACATAATGCTTCAATTAAAAACATAACATAACATCACAGAAAGTGCGTTTAAGGGTCCCAAACGAATTTAATTTTATGAAGTGGGCCTTGCTTAGCTTGACCTCGTTGACTTGGACATTATCAGACGAATGTCTAGGTACAACGATAAAGTTCCTTTTTTGTTTTTTTTTTTTTTTTGTTTTTTTTTTTTTGTTTTTTTTGGTTAACCCTTTTTTGTTTTTTGGCTTTTGTTATCTGGTGCTGTTCAGCACCCGTTAAAATTAATTTATTTATAATTTTTTATTAATAAAGTATTGTTGCTTTCGGGAGCAGAAAAAAACATGGTAAGAGCATCCGCATCAGATGTGGCAAAAATTATGCCATTTTGCCACATTAAACCCTACTTTATTATTTTACCACGTCACTTTACAACATCTCATTTATCAGATGTTTTATACTACAATTCTATACATTAAAATAATATTCCTACATATTAAAATAATATACTAAATTCCTCCCCCAGTCATCGTCATCATCAACCACCACGGCAGCAGCAGCAGCAACAACAACAACCACAACCAGAAAACATATCAGAACAGAACAGATCACCAGGAAAAAAAAAAAAAAACCACCACCGAGATCAGAACAGAGATCAGCACCACCACCGCAACAACAGCAACAACAACTACTACTACTACAACCACACCCAGAAATAGAACAGAACAGATCACCAGAAAAAAAAAAAAAAAAAAAAAAAAAAAAAAAAAAAAAAACCCACCACCGAGATCAGAACAGAGGTTCGCCATCACCGACGATTCGCCACCACCAGTCATTCGCCCACCGCCATAACCCACAATCGATTCGCCCACCGCCAGCCGATTCGCCCACCGCCATAACCGCCATAACCCACAATCGATTCGCCCACCACCAGCCGATTCGCCCACCGCCATAACCCACAATCAACCCATGAAACTCAACCCACCCACCGCCATAACCCACAACTCGAACCCACCCACCACTGATCTACCCATCCGAACCCACCCATCAAACCACAGCCAAAAAAAGTGAACGGAAAAAAGAAAAAGGAAAAAAAAAAAGAACCCGAAGCGAGAAGAATGGGTGCCATTGGTCGGCGCGTCGAGTGGTGTGATCGGCGGCGTTGAGTGGTGGCCATTGGTCTTCGGTGTGCTGTGGAAGACGAAGAGAGAAGATAGAGATGAGAGGGAAGACAGAGATGAGACGGAGAGAGTGATTTGATACTGTGATGAGGAGAGAGAATACATAATAAAATAATAATATATATTATGCCACATTTGTCCGTACAGTGCCAAATTTTGTGATGGCACTGTAGCATATTGCAAAAATTTAGAACATTTAACACATCTGATAAATGAGTGTTTTTAGTGTTTGGTGTGCCAAATGTGCCAAATATTTGGCATTTGGCACATTTGGCACATCTGATACGGATGCTCTAAAGCAGGACTTAAATTGTCCGGAGAATCACGCGCAATCTTAGTGCTCTGCTCACCCTATAAGTAGTATTTGTGGAGTGTGGGTAAGTTCTTTCCTTATTCTTTCTCTTACTAACATTTTCAATTTTGACTTTGTTGACTTGTATGAGTTTGTTTGATAAAGCCGGCTGAACAATAGTTTTTGTTAATTAAACAATTCAATACCAATTTTCACAATATTTAAATGACATTACTAGAAATTTTTTAGCAAACGGACATATCTGCTAAGGTTTCTCTAGTTAGGTTTTCCCAGCGCGAGTGTAGAATTTTGCCCTTCCCTTCGTGAAGGTTCTCCTGTTCCCTTCAAGCCTTGTGCTTGGTAGGATGGTTAGTGGTGTGCGTTGGTGTTCCTGTTACGGAGTGGTGTGGTTGCCAGTCTTATTGTTATGGCATCTATTGAGGACCTTTGGTCACGATTTTCACTGACAGTAGAAGAAGAGAAAGGGGCTGATGTGCCTCGGTAAAAAGAGGTCTCTATTGTTCGTTTAGCAGCAAAGTTTTTTACAAAGCGAGCGGTTAACGCAGAGGCAGTCAGTCGGACTTTCAAACCGCTTTGGAAACTCATTGGAGAGATGAAGATTCAGGATATTGGGGGCAATATATTGTTGTTTAAGTTTGATGATGCGCTGGACTTAGAACGAGTCTTGGAGCTTGAGCCATGGACCTATGACAAAAGCTTAGCCGTTTTCCGGCGCGCTGTGAATGTTGAATCTGCTCCCTTGCTCCCATTTGATTCTGTTACCTTCTGGGTGCAACTCCACAACGTCCCAGATCAGTGTCATACGCAAGCGACGGGTGAAGTAGTGGGCAACACAATTGGGGCTTTAGTGCAGGTGGCTGACCTAGAGGATGATGGTGAGGGAGGTGAGTTCTTGCGAATTCGGGTTGTGATTGATATTAAAAAGCTTCTTCCGCGGTGCTGCAAACTGTGGTCGAAGGGAAAGCATGTTGGGTGGGCTTTGCTTAAATTCGAGCGGCTTCCCAACTTTTGTTATTTGTGTGGGAAGGTTACCTATAGTGAGAGAGATTGCGACGTGTGGCTTCGGGGAAAAGGAAGATTGAAAAAAGAAGAGCAATAGTACAGGGAAGGGCTTCGTGCCGATCCGATGCGTCACACTAGGGAAACTGTGGTGGTTGTATCTGGCAGTGCTCATGGAAAACCAAGCTGGAAGAAGGGTCCAGCGATGGAGCGCCAACAGCCAACCACCAATGACTTGATCAGCAAAGATGCGCACGGCTCAGACTTTGGCAAGGGGGGTGTGAAGGAAAATATTCAGTCCGAGGTTTTCACCAGTTTGAAATGAAAATTGAAGTGACGAAGAAATATACAGAATTACAAATGGAAAGAATTGGAAATTAAGATTTCCTTACCTTCATTATCAGGAGTTACTGCTTGTGCTGCCATGCACAAAACTAACAAGAACACAGCAACAGTAAAGCTAATGTAAGGAAGAACCCTTTTCATCGTGTCTGCTCCTCCGCTGAGTCACGATCTCTGCGCGCTTTTGAATCACAGAAAGTATGATACTATCATCACATAATGCTTCAACAAAAAACATAACATCACGTCACAGAAAATACGTTTAAAGGGTCCCAAATGAATTTTATTTTATGAAGTGTGCCTTGCTTGCTTGACTTCGTTGACTAGTGCATTATCAGACGAATGGTCCAAGTACAACGATAAAGTGTTCAATGATGAGGTTGCTTTTTTGTTTTTCGGCTTTTGTTATCTGGTGCTGTTCGGCACCCGTTAAAATTTATTTATTTATAATTTTTTGTTAGTACAGAAAAAAAGAATGGTAAGGCAAGACTTAAGGGTCTATTTGGATGTAGCTGAAAACTGAAAAATACTGTAATAAAATAATTTTTAAATGTGTAAATAGTATTGTGAGACTTATTTTTAATAAAAAAATTTGCTGAAAAGTGAAATTTGTGGATCCATAAACAGTAAAAGTTGTATTGAAAAGTCAAACTTTGTTGCTACTGTTCATTAAACAGTAGCCGCTACAGTACTGAACAGTAAAAAAGTGGACTGAACCGCGTAAAAAAAAAAAAAGCAACGCAGCAAAACGTGCCAGCCAAACGATCTCTAAATTGTCCGCAGAATCACGCCCAATCTTAGGGCAGTGTTCACTCTATAAGGAGTATTTGTGGAGTGTGGGTAAGTTCTTTCCATATTCTTTCCTTTGCTAAAATTTTCAATTTTGATTTTGTTGACTAGTATGGGTCTGTTTGATAATGTTAGTTGAACAATAGTTTTTATTGTTTAAACAATTTAATATGTATTTTCATAACATTTAAAAAGTATTACTAGAAATTTTTTACTAAATGGATATATTAGACTAAGACACAGTACGAATATATAGGTACAACATTAGAGTTCTATAAAGAAGTTTGTCTATTGTGTTTTGCTATTTTTAAAATCAAAATTGTGATTGATATTATGTAATTTAAAAAAATATATTTATATATTTTACTAGCAAAATTTTGGAAGAGGTAGATGAATAGATTTTAAAAATAATAATGATTCATTTGGACATTTCCACAAACATCTAATGATGAAACATCAAAAATTAAAACAAAATCGATGTTAGAAATTCTTTAGATCGCACAAACTGGTCAATCATAATGACAACTTCATTTAATAAAACATTAACTATGTTTCAAACAAAATATCCCTGACTAATAAGAGAAAATTTTCCAACCAAAATTTCAAAATTATGATACCTCAAACTTTAGAAATTAAACTAATTTATGCATATTCTATCTAATTTAAAATTTTCCGCTCAAAACAAACAACCAAGTATAACAATAATGTTATTTTTGGAACCATAGTAAGAATACCTTAAAAGTTTCATCTAATACTTTCGAGATTGATACACAAAAGTTCAACACTTTGGTTTTAGCCTTTAGGAGCTAGATGTTAGGTTGCTTGTGGTTATTTGGGTGAGTGTGTCATATAATGGGCCCCTCACATGACCTAACTGAGCCCAGGGGTTAGTGACACTCTCCCACTACCATGTGGCCCGCAAATAGGCTTCATAAGGAATCATGATTTTCCTAAATTTTCTCATTTTTCCAACTCTACTTTCATTTTTTTTCCACGACTCATTTTAACAAACTATATCATGTTTTCACTTGACTTTTTCAAGTAAAGTCCAAATATGCAATTAATTTACGAAATTTCTAATGTTAAGATTAGGTTTTAGAGTTAATTTACTTACTAATCCCCTCAAAAAAAATTAAATTATTAACACATTTGGAGTCAATAATTTTTGCAAATTTGAGTAGCCCTCTCTTTGGGGCCCATTACTAATGTACCACATTTCGTGATTTTATCAATTGACAACTAAATTGCAAATTACACCTCTAGAGATTAGGAGTGCTTGGATATTACACTTTAAAATCTTAAAATTTAGATTTTATCTCCTAAAATTTGAGAGTATTTGGATTTTACACATTAAAATTTTAAAATTTAGATTTCACCCCCCAGAGTTCTATTTTTTTTTTTTTTTTTGGTATCAGCAACCGCTTCGTCCATCTTTTCCATTAAGTGTCACATAAACTTGCCACGCATGTTTAGTTTATCCAGTAAAATAATGTCATATCATTTTTGTAGCCTAAAATAATTAAATAATTAAATTAAAATGACATGACATAATAAAAATGATATAGCATCATTTCCTCTGTCCATATTTTCTGTTAAATACCACATAAACTTGCTAAGCGTATTTAGTTTATCCAAATAGAATAGAATAGAACTGAACTTCAAGGGGTAAAATTTTAATTATGAAACTTCAAGGAGAAAAATCCAAATATCTCCAAACTTTAGAAGGTAAAATCTAAATTCTGAAACCTAATGGTGTAAAATCCAAACACCTCCAAAGTTTAAAAATAAAATTCAAATTTTGAAACCTAATGGTGTAAAATTCAAATACCCCCCAAATTTCAAAAGGTGATATCCAAATTCACCGCCTAGAGTTCTATTTTTTTTGCATTAGCAACCGCTCCGTCTATCTTTTTCATTAAGTGTCACATAAACTTGTCACGCATGTTTAGTTTATCTAATAAAATGATGTAATGTCATTTTTGTAGCCTAAAATAATTAAATAATTAAAATTAAATGACATGACATAATAAAAATGATGTAGCATCATTTCCTCTGTCCATATTTTCCGTTAAATACCACATAAACTTGCCAAGCGTATTTAGTTTATCCAAATAGAATAGAATAAAATAGAACTTCAGGGGGTAAAATTTTAATTATGAAACTTCAAGGAAAAAAATCCAAACACCTCTAAACTTTAGGAAATAAAATCTAAATCCTGAAACCTAATAGTGTAAAATTCAAATACCCCAAAATTTCAAAGGGTAATATCCAAATTCTAAAACTTCAGTATGAAATCCAAACATTCCCAAATTTTAGGAGTGCAGCTCCTAATTTAGCCTTAAGTAACAGGTTTCATCTTAAGGTAAGTTTACTAAATTAGCCAATTAGTATATCTCTTTATTTTGTGAGTATACATGTGTGTTTTGTGTATTACAACCTTTTGGTGTCAACTTTCAAACCTTCTGATAAATTTTGCTCGTCTCATTTTTCTTTTAATTTAAGTAGCGCGGCATAGAGATTTTCTTTTATAAACAAAGATAAAAATAATAATAAAAATCTAAAGCTTACAAATGATAATATAAATTACAAAGGCAGTATGTCTAATTTTTTCTATAAAAAAAAAATAATAATAAAAAAACAAACAAACAAACAAATTCAGTACAAACAACCTCTACTCAACAGTCACCATGCTATAAACTCCCCGATATTCTAAAATTGCAACTATAAATATGCACAATTTTCTACACAGTTTCCCTAACTTGTATTTATAGGTATGGCTCATTGACTTCAGATTATATATATATATATATATAGCTCATTGATTTCGTGTGGTTTATTAAGCTTTTTAAGCTTTAATCAATTCTAAATATGTAGTTTATTAATTTATTTCCAATAATGTATTAGCTTTTCTAATCATTCTATTTTTTGTAGTAACTTTCAAGTGTTTTCCTTGTTGTAAAGTAGTATGCTACACTTTTTGTTTTTGTTTTTTTGTGAAGAAATAGTATGCTATGCGTTTATTGGTATGGAAATTGACTGCACAAAACATTTCAATTATTTATATGAAACATTGACTTGAGTAAACGGGGCAATAGATAAAGAAAATCGGAACAAATTGAAAAATTATGCAACCTCTATCCTGAAGTGTCTATCAATTGACGTTCAAGTTGCCAAAATTGGCGCCACGGAATCCGAAGCGTCCACCAATATTACGAGTCCCATTCTTCAAAAATTTCATTTATTCCCTACTTTATCAATTTATTTTTTATTTCTTGGGTAGTTTTAAGAGAAAAATCAAAATTTTAAGAATATGATGGTAACTATTTTATTAAGTTAATCCAAATGAATATCAATTCCTGAAATTATCAAGATAATCATTTTTTTTTACGGGAAATAATTATTTATTAAAGAAAAAGAGAAGCTACAAAGAAGCATAATTGCTCGCCTCAACCCTATATCAAAAAATCCAAAAACATTATATGATTAAGAGAGCATTTGACCAAAGAATGGGCAGCACCATTTGAGGTTCTAGGAACCCAACTTACATGAATGCTTGGATATTGGTAGAGCAAATAAGACATATCTAAGAAAGTGTTGAGAATTCTCCATGGGATTTCATGCTCTGGCTTAGATAGGGCCTCAACCACAACTTTGGAGTCGCTCTCAATGAAAATAGTTACAAAGTCCAAGTTGGCAGATAGCTTTATGGCACAGTTTACAGCTTCAGCTTCCGCTTCAAGGGAAAGGTTAGTGTTTACCTTCTTGGAGCACGCAAAAACTAACTCTCCTCTCCAATCTCTAGCCACAATAGCAATAGGAACTGGATGGATTTAGGTAGGGACGGAACTAGGATTCATACCTGAGGGGGGCCAAAGCTTAAAACCAAAAAAAAACTTATGAAAATAAAAACTAATATCTATTTCATATTCAACAAAATACTACATATAAAATAAGTATTTCTTAAACATTTCATATTATAAAACACATCAATAAAGTATAACATACAAAATAAGTGTTTCTTATTTTGTCCGCGATTTTTGTTTAGTCCATATTTATTTATTTATTTATTTTTGTAGTTAAAGGGGCATGAATTTTATTTATTTATTTATTTTCTTGTAGGTCAATATCTAAATATTTTAAATGAGGAGAGACAAATATATATATATATATATATATAAAAATATATATAAAAGTGGGGGGGGGGTCTGCCCCAACATGGGTCCGCCCCTGGATTTAGGGCCGAATCAACATTGATTCTTATCATCGATCTTCTTGGCTCAGACCAGACATAAGGATGGCTAAATGAGCAGGGCCGGCCCTAGGCCCAGGCCACTTAGGCTGTCACCTAGGGCCCCCTACTAGAGAAAGGGCCCCCAAATTTTGGGGTAAAATTAATATATTTTTTTGAAAAAATATTTTTTTGGAGATATAGATTTTTTTTTCTACTTTTAAGAAGTCCTAAATAATTGAATAATGCTAGAGATAATACAACTTTAAATACATAAGTCTTACAAATATATATGTCATTAATCACAAAAAATAATTTAGATAGGAAAATGCAAGAAATAAATACTATATGTTTTACTTCAAAAACCTTTACAAATTGATGTGACAATTAATATGATTTGTAAACGTCAAAAACTTATTAAATGCATTTTTAAAATATCTTTTGTGATTAGTGATACTTCTTTGTAAGCCTCATATTGTAAAATTTACAATATCTTTAACTTCATTAATTCAAATACTTGTTTATTATCTTCTTGAAGTATCACGAATCACATTTATTACTACATCGTTTGTAAGTGTTTTTGTAGTAAAATTTGTTATAGTTTTAGCATTTTTACAAAAAAAAAAAAAAGCATATTACAAAATAAAAATAATAGAGTTTTGTTATAAAAAAAATAATGATATTAAACACTAGTTAAATATTATTTAAGTGATAACAAAAAAACCACATTTAAATATATCACCTTTAAGTCCCATATTATCCGTCGTCAGGCCCCATTGGCTATTGTACCAAATTGCTTTTATAAAGGTACACAAAGCAAATAGATGAAGGCAAGATTCAACATCCGCCTTACAAAGAGAGCAAGAAGTGTCTCCCAAGTTTACGTACTTGCTTAGCAGCTCCTTTGTAGGGAGGCAGTTAGCTGCAATTCTCCATAAATGGATTTTAAGCCTCATGTAGATAAGATTTCCAGATTTTGCCTCCAGAAGAGTCTTGATTAGGTGGAGGATTTTCGCTTCTGCAAAGCCAGTAGGTTGATTTCACTGAGAAGTCTCCTGAAGAAGTTGGAATCCATATCCATTTATCTTTGTGTTAGAATGAGGAGATAGGTAATTTTCAAATATGGACTATAGTATCATCATCAAAAAGCTCCCTTAATTTTTGAGTGTCCCAATTGCATCTGTCTTGGCGAAGAAGTTGAGAAACAATCAAGGCATTATCTATGTTGGCATCTTGTTTTGGCCTTGGAATAAATTGGGGCAGGTCCAGGATCCATGGATCATTCCATATTCTAATAGAATTTCCATTGCCTACCAAAATACAAGCTCCACGAGATATGATTTGTTTAGTGCCTGCTATACTCCTCCAAATAGGAGAAGAAATGCTAGAGATTTGGTGGGTTAACCAACTAACTCTGACTCTATATTTGGCACTAATGATGTTGAAAAAATCAACACTAAGTCACATGGTCTTTATATGCTCGAAACAATACCTACACAACAAAAAGAAAAGACCTAACAGAGAGTACTGGTGTGGTGTCTGCCAAATATCCTCCGAAAGTCAAGTTAGAACTTCTCACAACTCTAGAGTGCCAGAATTTGGGTGAATTATGCGTACCTTAGTTTATGAGAGTGACATCTCTTCCTTGGTTTAGAAGTCTTTTCCTTATATGAGTCTCTATGAACGTATTTTGTTGAACCCTTTCTTTGTAGGAGTCCTTTTGATTAGCATTGAGCGTGAGGCATAAGATATTTCCATATACAACATGCGTGAAGACCAAGTAGGGCCACGTTAGAACCGTCAGTCTCGCATACCCCCTTCAGCCTATTGGTGTCAGCTTTCCATCTTCGCCTCAAGTTGACCCCGTCAGCTTGGAGTTGTAGACTCCCTGTTGTCGCCATGTGTCAATGGATACAAGACTGACAGGTTTGTCTAGAACATCACTTTATGCCTTTACATCAGTGAGTGTTTATATTTACAATTTTATCCTCATTAGTTGCCCCTTACTCTATAGCTTCGTCAGCTTAAGCTAATGGGTTATGAAGTTGAACTTTATTTATTAATTTTCTTTTGCTCAGGAGAGAGGGAAAATCATTTATGAGCGATTCCTCAAGCAGCCTTTATTTAATGCTCGGACACGTGGCCCAACTCAATTGGCTCCGCTTCTAGACGAGGGCGTCGCTTCGTCTTCCGTGCATATCCTCCCTTATATATATCTCGCCTCCCCTCTCATTTTCTTTTATTTTACTGCTGTTGATTATCATAGTGAACCCGTCACTTCGAGAACCTTTGCCCACGTCATCTTGCTTTAGCTAAGACTGCCATCTTCCAAGAATCTGTCAGTTTCACTTAGTAAGTCACCCTTGGTAAATATGAACACTCACTAATGTAAAAGGCGTAGAGCGACATTCTAGACAAACCTGTCGGTCTTGTATCCATTGACACATGGCAACAACAAGGAGTCTATGGCTCCAAGCTGACGGGGTCAACTTGAGGTGAAGATGGAAAGCTGACGCCAATAGGCTAAAGGGGGTATACAAGACTGACGGTTCTGACGTGGCCCTACTTGGTCTCCACGCATGCTATATATGGAAATATCTTGTGCCCCATGCTTAGTGCTAATCAAAATGACTATTACAAGGAAAGGGTTTAGCAAAATACGTTCATAGAGACTCCTATAAGGAAAAGACTTCTAAACCAAGGAAGAGATGTCAACCCTTTACTACTATAAAAACCCAAGACCCTTATAAACTAAGGTACGCATAATTCACCCCAGCTTTGGCATTCTAGAGTTGTAATAAGTTCTAACTTGACCTTCGAAAGGTATTTGGCCAACACCACACCGATGCTCTTTGTTAGGTCTTTTCTTTTTGTTGTGCAGGTATTGTTTCGAGCACGTGAGGACTATGTGACTTACTGTTGATTTTTTCGGCATCATAAGGCACGAAGCAGGTTTATGCATGGACAATCCTTCTCAGACAATGTCCACCAAGCAATTTTAGGGAGGAGCTTGATTGGATTCCAACGAACTTCTAAATCCCAAACCACCATATTTTTGGGGCCAACACAAGGATGACCAAGCAATAGGGGTTAAGTACGACCCTGATTTTGATTTTGTGTTCCACTAGAACTATTTAATCACAGCATCAAGCTGCTCACAAAGAACTTTTGGGAGTTGTATGACTAACATAGTGAAAGCAGGTATGGCTTGAGATAGATCTTATAAGCGTGGCCTTTCTAGCCTATGATAGATTCTTGCTTTTCCAACCACATAATTTGTTTTCCAGCTTTTCTTTTAGAGGCTTGAAATCATTAACAATATTTTAAAGACAAAACTAGAGGAACACCAAGATAACTGGTATTAGGAGGAAGTTTGTTAAGACCCTTGCAACATTTTATTTGATTAAGGAATTGTGGACTATTTAGAGGGAAGGGGAAAATCTCGGATTTCTCCGCACTTACAACCTGACTTGACCAAAGACAATATTCTTCTAGGCAATTTTTAAGAACATTTAATTCTAAAGATTTTTCCTTGCAAAATAAAATAATTTCCTCAACATAACAAAGTTTAGAAATGGGTGGAGCTGAGCAAGATACCTTCACGGCTGATAAATTCCTTGAAAGCACCTCTTTATTATTGATTAGCCTCATCAGCATTTCACTGCCTAAGATGAATAGGTAGGGAGACAATGGATTTCCCTATCTAAGTTCATAAGCGGGATGAAAACTTGGGCATATGCCTCCATTTAAAAGGACTGAAAATTGAACTGTAGAGATGCATTGGTTTATAAAATTTAAGAATTTATTGTAGAATCCAAAGGCCTTAAGCACCGAGATAAGAAAGTTCCATTCCATTCAATCATGGGCCTTTTGAAAATCTAGTTTAACTCCCAAGTACCCTTTCTTCTTGCTAGGTTTTTTGAAATTGTCATTTATTCTTAAAAGATAAATAATTTTTATAATAATTCTAGAAATTAAACTTTATCTCTTAAGATTATCTTATACTTTCACATCGTATATGTGTCTCCTTCCATGGTCAACTCCAAGTCTACAAAGTAAGAGTTTTTTTTTTTTTTTTTTTTTTTTTTTTTGAAAAGTTTAGCATGAAAAGAGCCATAGAAAAAGTTAAAAAGAAAGGGAATTGACATTTTAAACTTGATTGGAACTTTGCAAGAGAAGGCTCGGTTCTGGGATTGTTCAACAAATAGAGAAACACTCCACAGGAAATAGATCTCAGAAAGAAGGAGAGAGAGAGAGAGAGAGTGTGTGAGTATAGAGAAAGAGAGATAAGAAAGAAGTCTTTGTTTTATATTTTGTAACTACTACCCAAGAGATATAACAATGTGTCTCTACATTAATACGAAGTACAAACAACTGAACATCAATCAATACTAAGAAAATTAACCACTACCCTTTGTGCAATGGTCACTCCATAAGTTAAGTGCTTGTGGAGTGTGTGTGGGGGAGGGGGGGGGGGAAGGCCAGGGTTCAAGTTTCGAGAAAGGAGTTTCATACACATATACACATAGATTAAACAAAAGTAGAATTCTTATCTTGTATAAAAAAAAAAATACTAAGAAAATTAAAACATTTTGCATAAACCACCAAATGAAAAGGCACCTTCTTTGGGAGTTTTTAAATGTAAACGTGGTAGGAATTTATTTTGTCATGTGGTGCAATAAGTAGGAGTGGTCAATAAAAAGTTGTTTCGTTTTATGCTATATTATATTTTATACACACACACTTACTGATTTGTAAAAAATCTAATAAATTGAAATATTGATTGAAAAAATTTCATATTTCCTACTTTTTATAATTGTAAAAATTAAAAAAATTTATGAGTACAAAATTATTCTCGTTTGCGTATATGTTTCTGTTTATGGTTATGTTTATGCTACTTTATTAAAATGTTACCTTCAAAAATTAATTCTAAATTTGATATACCTATAAAAGCTTTATTATATATGGAAACAACACTAGTTATTATATAGCATGGACAAAGATTAATTTAGCAATTACATTTAATAAACTTTTTTGTAGCTACAAAGTAACATAATGTTATAATCTATTTTAGACCCTAATACTTATACGCATCTAAATTGTTAACTTATATTCAATTATGTAACATAATTCTATATTTTTTTTAAATACCAAATTTTGAAGGATCAAAGCCATTGATTTGCCAATTTGTTCCATGGTGAATTGTGTCATCTTAAATTTAGAGGGATGAAGCACTGTGTATGCTAATTTGGCTATTTCTTGGAAAACTATACCGTAAACTATTTGAATCAATAGTATTCCCACTGATCGATATACTTCTAGGGAGGGCACAACAAATAGCTTTGTTAGTCTTTTCCATAATAAATACAATAATATGAAAATAAAAATAAAAATACAAATACCAATGTTAATAACAACAAAACTAATACAGTTTTGATAAAAATAAACTTGATTTTTTTTATTATATTTTTTCTTGAAAAACTTATTCTAATTGATTTTTTGTGAGAATAAAAATGATAATTATTATGCATAAACATATCAAACATAAACCTAAACTTGCTGAATTTTGAAAAAAAAAAATTACTAACAAATAATGAATAATCATAATAATTGGTTTATACATTCATATAAATATATATATATATATATTCATATTTTCAAGACATGTCATATTTTGATTTAAGACAATTATATTGTGTAAAATATTATTTAAAATGCTGATAACTTTTGTCCAAAATAGGTGGTAGTGACAAGCATGGTGGCAAAAGGTATGTCCAAAAAAGTCCACAGCCAAATCCAATCTTATTCATAAGTCCATTGAAGTTGATTTTCATGCCGAGCAAACAAAGCTCATTATTTTGAATGAATTTCCCTCCAATTCATAAGATATTTGAAGATTGATGAGTCATTTTCTTCAATGTTTTATTTGCAAACCAACATATAATTCACACTAAAGTTACCTGATGTTGGACGGTGTTATATTACATTTAGTTATGGTCAAACCTATCTACATAAATTGTAACAAAGTTTGGCAAGAAATTAACAAACACAGACCATTAGAAGGGAGTAGAAGGCGGTCAATAGGTGATTTCAATCAAACACTGTAGTGGACATTTAAACTATCAAATAAAAACATAATGTGCCCAAGAGCTTCTATGCTACAAGATGTACTGCAATTCCATCAAATGAGTACCTTAAATGCAGAAAGAGCTTTCTATACATAGAGCAATGGTAGACTAGAGGTCTAGAAAGAATTGACTGAATCTTCACTAATTCAAAAGGGCTGAATGATGTACTTGAGACAACAGTCACATCCCTACCCATCACAGTTTCAGATCACTCATCACTTTTGTTGGATACTAAGGCTATCCTAGTTTTTTTTTTGTTTTTTTATTTTCTATTATTTAAAAAAGGCCTTTACGTTTTGAAGCAATGTGGTTGCTAAACCCTATGTAAAAATGTAGTGCAAGATGCTTGAAAAATAAAAGTAAATGATTCCCCTACATATACTTAATACCTTGTCCATAAAAATTAAAGTTACAAATTGGCTGCTCTCAAAGAATGGAACAATAATGTCATAGGGACTTATTAAGGATAACTCAGAGACTGTTGTCAAATAATCAAAAACTCAATCCGACCATGGGCTAAATAAATGAGGGTGCCCTTGGCATAGATGTGTGTCACTCCCAAGTCCAAACTAATGAAATTCCATCCAAACAGTATTATGTTAGAATTAAAACCACAAATCTGAGCTTTTAACTTCTGGAATTAGTGAAGTAACCTCAAGACATAAATTTAAATCGAAATGGAGTTTCTTATCACTAAACAAGCATCTTGCTTATCATATAACCTAGAGGGCAGTAGCATACATACATTAATAAAAATCAAGATTTATTGGATAGAGAATTTGGGCAGATGTACAAGAAACTATATACATCTCTAAATTTATTGGAGGCTCGAGACTATAGATATCTAAGGTCACATGTAGTCATCGAGACGAAACAATTCTTCAGTTTGTAAAAAATATATTCGGTTTCCTCTTACAAATTTTGGAGTTGAAAGTTGAAAACACATAGCTGATCCTTTTTTTTCTTTTTCGATATATCCATATCTTTTTGAAACCTAACTAATAGGTCACCATAGGTGTTATATATATATATATATATATTTACGTTGGAAAAGTAACTTCAAATTAGATGGCAACAACGTTACATTGGACAATAACATTACATCAAATTATGATATCTCTAACAGCACTTTTTTGTTTTGTTTCAGTTTTTGTTTAAATTATTATATAATTATTATGGATGCAACAACATATCATATGGTGATAACTACTACAACATTTATTTGTAATGTCATTTATTTTTTTGTTTTTCAATCCTCACATAGTCACGTTATATTGTACCAATGTCATATTAGATATAGTAACTCAATATCTCTATGATGGTAATTACATTACATCACTTTTGTTAGTAACATTATATCTTTTCTTTTTATTTTAAATTCCTTATATGGTCATGTTGGATAGTACCAATGTCACATATGAGGTAACTACAACACATTTGTCGGTGACCTTATATTTCTTTTAATTTGTATGAAAACAAACAAGTACATACCTCTAGGACCTTAAATGCAGCATTTTTCCACGTTACCATGCCTTCATGACCCAAAAAATGTTGCTCACGGTGGTACTTGCTAATTGAGCAAAGCAAATACATAATGTCTATGTTACGTCTATGTTATGTGGGAATTAATCCCATTAAACAAGCCAGGTCATGCCCACTAATAGGCAACCCAGTTGACCAACTGTTTGGCCAAATTCTAACATCTCTCGCTCGCACATAGTGGGCATGGCCCAACCATGCATCTCTCATTCCATTATCCTCTTTGTTCATATTGGTTAATAGGCTGTGCGACCATTGAGCACGCCTATAGAAAAGATTTCATAGCACTATACCAAATCTTATTTAAAGACTAGGATAACAACATCCATAAAGTGTTTTGTTATATCCCGACCCATTTGGCCACATTTGATTAAACATCTCTAACGCTCTTGAGTCTAATAGCTCAAAATTATGCTTAACCTCCACTAAGAGAGATAGAAATTATTTGGTGTGTGGCCATGACAAAGATTATGTAATTAATGTTTAAAGCCTCAATCTGTTAGTTGGGGAAATTTAATTAACATTTGATGATTCCACATATTTGTAATATAATATTTCCAAGCATAGGTGGGAAAATAGTACAATTTTTTTTTTTTTTTAAAAAAAAAGAAGTCAATTATCATTAAAAATACTTGGGCCTTTTTATAATGGAGCTGGGGCCTTAGGCCTAGCTATGCCTTGGGCCGGCATGGAGGCAATTTTGGTATAAACCTACAGATTGTACCGATAAGAAGCATAAAATGGCATATGGCTGACTTAAATTGCACCAGGGAGAATGTGGAATGAACCAACCAATGCAAGGCTTCGATCTGTCACTACTCCCATAATTAATCATCTGACTATACTGTCTATTGTAAAATTTACAATCATCAAAAAGGAATAATTTTCGAAAATACCGTTTAGCTTCAAGCTTCATGCCTTGATCTTATAGAGCAAATACTGGTCCACAAGTTGACAACATGCTAAATAAATGTGTGCTTTTCGCAGAGCAAATTCTCTCTCCCAACCAAATCCCATTCAAAGTATTATCTTGGAATTAAAACCACAAAGCTCATAGTTTCTTATCATTAAACAAGCACAATGCTCGTCATATAAGCTGGAGCCTTAGTTGCTTTTATATATATATATATATATAAGTTCAAGGTATATACATTTTTTTTGAACCGTAGATTACTTTAGATCTAACGGTGAGCAAAACACTATTAACCATGTTTGTAGAGTTATTACATACCTATGTTAGCTAATTTTACTTAAAATCCCACATTTATTGCCATCCACACTCATTCGTTTTGATTAGTGGAATAGATATTGTGGGCAGATGTAGAAGAAGAACCAATCCATGTTGCATTTGATGATTGAACAAGGCTCTGACTTTCCATTGAGTTTGGTCGTGAGCTCTCACCATAT
This sequence comes from Quercus suber, assembly GCF_002906115.3. Lineage (NCBI taxonomy): Eukaryota > Viridiplantae > Streptophyta > Magnoliopsida > Fagales > Fagaceae > Quercus > Quercus suber. The sequence goes on along the minus strand of NW_027069651.1, from coordinate 848,176 downwards.
TGATCTCTTAAGGCTTCAAACCCCCGTTCATCGCCATAAATACTTGGACCTCTTGTCAATTCATCAATGACTATCCGGCCTTCAAGCATGTTCACTACTGCAGTCATGACAGGCCTAAGCACTGGTGATGGATTAGTGCATAATAAAGCTACTTTAATCATTCTAAGTGCCTCTTCCTTGCTCAAATCAGATCCCAATTCTGGATCTACCAACTCCATCAAATCCCCTTTCTGTTGTAACACGGTGGCCTAAAATGACAAACGAAAAGAGCTTGTAAGTTATTAAAAAGAAAAGAAAAAAAAAAAAAAAAACAATTCAATTCTGCTTTTTTCTATCAATGATGTTCCCCAAGTTGGCAAACAATAGGCTACCATGTTAATTAAATGATAAAATACTATCACACACATAGTACACATGCTCACAAAAAATGAGGGAAAACATTACTTGAAGTCACAATTTCAAATTTCGAAATCAAGACTTCAAGTCATGTTTTCTCTTGTTTTCTGTGAGTGTATGTACTAGTGAAATAAACATTACTCTAATTAAAATATGAAAAGACAATTAACAGTTAATAACGAAAAAAGAATGACTTTTTCATAAAATATAAAAGCAATTAATATCAACATTTGTTTTGTAAACTCATCCTTTTCATTTATTAGCCAAATATAATTTAATTTTACTGTATTTTAAAGATATCTAATGAGTTTTTTTTTTTTTTTTTTTTTTTTGGTGTGTGTCTATGTTTGTTCTTAAAAGAAGTAGAGGTTTCAAGATCAAATCCAAGTTTTTCTCATGGAAAGAACTCACGGACATTTTTTTCCTTCTGATAATTAGAACACGTGGACAGTGTTATTGAATTATATGATGTTAAGACAACATCACTTGTCAGCACATCACTTTAATTCCAATATATAAAAATTAGTCATGCTTGTAAGTGAACAAAAACTGTTTATGAACAGCTACTCGACTTTAAAAAAAAGTTTTTTAATGGTTTCTTTTTTTCCTGAATGAAATATTATTAACCAAAACAAAGAAAAACATTATGGAGAATACTGGGCAGCCTTACCCAAGATAACATTAACAAAACATGCTGGGGAGTGGGCTAAATCCCATATCAAAACAGCTACAGATAGAGCTATGTGGAGACCACTTAGCTAACATATGAGTAGCAAGATTTGCATCCCTATAAACCCACCTGGATTTAATGGCTTCAAAAGCTATTTATGTTTGTTTTTTAGCAAACAAGTCAACTCAAGCCCAAGTTTGGGCTTGAATATTAAACTAGACAAACTAAAACATAATAATGTGTTCATAAATAAGCCATTTGGTACATCGTTCAGTCAGCTTCTATTTGGAATCCCATTCTGGAGAAGATGGAGAAGAAATTATTAGGGTGGAAATGTCTTTATTTATCCAAGGGTGGTAGGCTCGCTTTATTGAAGAGCACTCTTTCAAGCCTTCCTACTTATTTTTTATTGTTATATACTATTCCTATAGCAGTGACGGCTAGGTTGGAAAGAATCCAAAGAAACTTTTTATGGGGATTGTCTGAGGGGAGTTTCAAATACCCTTTGGTGGCGTGGGACAAGGTTTGCTCACCTATTGAAAATGGGAGGTTTGGGGATAAGAAATGTGGTGTCCTTTAATCAAGCTTTATTAGTGAAGTGGTTGTGGAGATATAGGCATGAAGTTACTCATCTTTGGCGGAGGTTTATATCCACTAAATATGAGGGGGGTCAAGGGGGTTGGAGTATTAAAGTTTGTAGGAGAACTCATGGGTGTGGTTTGTGGCGTAGTATTAATGAAGGGTGGGAAAGCTTTTCTAAGCATTTTTCCTTTGTTTTGGGTGATGGTACCCAAATTCAATTATGGCATGATAGATGGGTTAGGGTTGATCCCCTTAAAATCCTCTACCTTGAGTTATATGTGATTTTAGCTAATAAAGAAGCTTGTATTTCTGATGTTGTGAGTCATAAAGAGGGGGATGATGTTAGATTTTGGAACTTGAGATTTTATAGGGATTTTGAAGACTGGGAGCTTGCTGCTTCTTTTTATCTTCTTGATTTTATTCAAGCTCATCTTCACGTGGAGTAGGCAGCGATTCTCTGTGTTAGGGTCTTAATGGAAATGGTAAGTTTCATACCCTTTCCTTTTATAATGAGTTAGGGGAAACTCCCAATTCTATATTCCCTTGGAAAGGCATTTGGAAAGCAAAGGTTCCAAAAATGGTGGCTTTATATATATATATATATATATGGATGGCAGCTCATGATCGCATTCTTACATTGGATAATCTCATGCTTAGAGTTTGCCCATTGGAAAATCGGTGTTGTATGTGCCGATGCAGTGGGGAATCTGTGGACCATCTCCTTATTCACTGTCATGTGGCGAATTCTTTATGGGTTTTCATGCTTCAAGCTTTCAATATGCAGTGGGTCTTGCCTAGCTCCGTGGCAGAATTGTTATTTTGTTGGAATCATTGGCTTGGGAAACATGATTCTGAGAAGTCTTTGGTTGAATTAATAGGCTTGTGCTAGAGAAGTCTTTTTGATTGCTCTCGGTGCTAGGGTTTTACAAAATGTTCTTCTATTGTTCAGTTTTTTTTCTTCTTAATTTAGTCTCTTGATTGCTTTCTTTTGTGTTCTATTTTGTGATTTGTTGTGTTCATTCTCATGAACACATTGTATGTTTCTTTTTCTTTTCTTCATAAATAATAATTCTTATATTACCTATAAAAAAATGTGTTCGTGAATAAGCTTGTGAAAATGAAAGTTTGATTTGACAATATATAGTGTTATAGTTTTTTAAATATACTTGTCTAAAATTATATTTATATAGAATGGATAATGTAGGTTTTGTAAATAGGTTCATATAATATCAAATTAGTTATTATACATTATTGACAATATAGAGTGCATTAGCAGTAAAAATTCATAGATTTGTGATGGGGTAAAAATTTAGTCATGATTTTATATATATGGGAAAATATTAAGTTGATCAAGTAGCTCGCGAACAAGCTCGTGCTTGTTCAACAAGAAAATGAACTAAGCTTGAACATTAATCTTATTTTGTGATGAGCTTGAGCTCAGCTCGTGTTTGAAATGAAATTAAATGAACAAGCCTTAAAATTTTAATACTTGGCTCAGCTTGGCTTGACTCATTTACTGCCCTTATGCAACTTGAACCTTGAAGATACAACTAAAATGAAAAAAAAATAAAAATAAAAATAAAAAACCCTGCGTAATTTACCTAACTCTTGCACATGTATGTTTTCAACTATAAATGATGTTTATTTTCCAACTAAACCCAGTGAAACATAAAGCAGGTTAACCTAGTCAAATGGCGTAGTTCCAAAAGAAGAAACTTGGGTTCATATGTCTACCAAAAAAATCTTGTGTTCATTATATTCTTTAGCTGTAAGTTTCAAAACAATATGAGAATGATGTATCTTACCCGATCTAAAAGGCATACGAAGTTCTGATTTGGTCGATATTTCATGTTGTTCTTCCCAGCAACAATTTCCAATGCAACAACTCCAAACTATAACGTCCGCTTTGTAGGTTAGATGACCCCATAATGCATATTCTGGTGCCATATAGCCTCTGTAGCACATAAATTTATCATAATATTTGGTTCACTAATATGATGTTATGAACTTCTAAATCCAAAAAGGCCAACATCAGTCAATTACCAACCATTAGATTACCAATCAATTGTTATGCATGCAATCATGCAATTAATAAGTAATAATAAAACAACTAAAGCAAGAGTAATAAGTAAATTAAAATAGAGATATTACGTTTTCTAAAAATGGCAAAGGGGATCAAAGTTAATGAGTTGTTGCACTAAAAGATTTTTTTTTTTTTTTTTTTTTGGAGTGGGGGAGGGAGGGAATTATTCCATACGTCCAGTCTGCTATAGCTCTTTGTTTATGTGAGAAGGTGGGGACATTATGGTTTGGCCATAGAATTTGATCTATAATGATAATTGATTTTGTTGGACTTATTGATCATGATTGGTGCTGATGGTAGTTTCAAGAGTGTCTAGTGTTACTTTGAATGGTGAATGGTGAATGGCAATGGAAATTACCTAAAAGTGAAGCTGTTAGTGCTGTCCAATTAGAATGCTTGCTGGATCAGTTGCATGATGAAGATAAGGTGAGGTGGACTCTTACAACTAGTGGTGCTTTTCTTGCCATTCTACTTGGGAAGCCATAAGAGTTAGGAGTGGTGAGATGGATTGGTGGAAATTGGTGTGGAATACTATTGTGGTGAGGTGGATTGCCATTCTAGTCCCTTCTCTCATACTATTTGCAAGCGTGTTCGCAATATCCTAGCAAGAGTGTCCCTTGTGACTGGTTGGAGTTTGATGCAATGGGGGTTTCTCAAGTGGTTAGTAAAGTTGTTGTCGCAGCAACGGTATATCACATTTTGAGGTTGAGAAATCAGATACTGTATTAGGGCCCATTGATTTCCAAGAATCACATGGTGAAGAATGTCTTGAATGATGTGAGATGGAGGCCTGGGGCTTTTCTTCCTTCCAAACCTTCAATCAGTGGTCAAGCTCTCTGCTTTAAGCTGAGAATTCAGTTGCGAAAGGCTCTGTTTTGTGCTGCCAATTTGTTGTCTAGCTTCTTGTTTTTTGTGACTGGCTTCTGGCAGGGCTTGACAATGTGTCTGGGGTTTCAGAGGTTCATTGTTGTCCAGGTGCTTATATAGCTGCTGGTTTTAGTAATTGTAGATAAGCTGCTCCATGTTAGGGTGAATTGTGTTGTTGCTTGGGCAGAGGTTTATGTGCATTTGGGGGTATTATAGGAGGTTGCTTTGACAACATAATGTCTACAGCATGGCAGCTTGTATTTTGTGTTGTTTGAGCTATAATTGTGTCATTTTGGTTGATAATGTTTGCTTATTCATTAAAAAAAGGGGCATAGCATTAGAACTCAGTTTAAAAAGCATGGACACTATTATGTGTTTATGCCAAATAGAATATAAATCCAGTCAAGTACTTTGGTCAATACTCTTCTGACAGTATCTTCTATACTTGTCTTAGTGCAAAGAGTTCATTCTGGCCATATTTTGGTGTACTTTCAGGGCACAACTAAAATTACCAACATATAAGATCGGCATCAAATCACAATACCTCATAATCAAGATCTACAAAGGTAATGAAATAGAAGAGGGGGAAAAATAGACTCCAAAAGAGAAGTATAGAGGGGGCAAAAGAAAGAAAGTCAACTCACATTGTTCCAGCAATTCTGGTGCTAATGTGTGTGTTCTCCTCCTCATCGAGCTTGGCCAAACCAAAGTCAGAGATCTTAGGGTTAAGGTCTCTATCAAGTAACACATTAGTAGATTTGATGTCTCTATGAACAATTTTCAACGTTGATTCCTCATGCAAGAAAGCCAGACCTTTTGCTATACCAACACATATTTTCTGTCTTGCAGGCCAGTCCAATTTTAACCAGCCATCTGCAGGACTTGAAATTGATGTCCAGAACCCAATCAATGAAATTCATGATTAGTGTTTGTCCTCATTCTTCTATTATCAACATAAAATGCATGGTAAGGTATAAAACATTAGCTTACCGAACAAAGCACTAGCAAGGCTATTGTTTTCCATGTACTCATATACCAACAATAATTGTTTTCCTTCAATACAGCATCCATACAGTCTAACAAGATTTGATGTTGTAAACCAGATATCATGCCTATTTCATTCACAAATTCACGGCTTCCTTGCCTTGATTTTGATGAAAGTTGCTTAACCGCAATTACAACACCATCAGATAGTATACCCTACATCAAGAATAGAAAATATACATTTTCAGGAATGTATTTTATTGTGTAACTCTTCAAATGTCAAGATCAATAAGCAGAATAAGAATAATAATAAAAGGATGAAAAGAAAATCGTTCTAGAATAGAAACAGAGTTGTCAGGTACCTTGTAAACTGATCCAAAACCACCCTCCCCAGCTTGTTTGCAGCATTGAAGTTTTAGTGGCAGCTTTTATTTGTCGATATGTAAAAAAACCAGTTTGCAGTCTAATCCTTTTAACTCTTCAAAGGCATCAACTAAGATGTCAGAATGCATCTTATATATAACAAGAACAATGTTTAACCAAAAAAAAAAAATGCATGCCTCTTGACTAGTTAGATGAATCTTAAAGAGGATAAGAAAATAAAAGGCTTTTGGGATGGGCTATATTGTAGCAGAAGTTGGCAGGGGGGACGGGGTTGGGGGGGGGGGCGGGGGCGCTGGGGATGGTACTATATTGTAGCAGAAATATATGAAGTATGAACAAGAATAGGAAACCATAAGTTTTTAGATTTTATCTTTTTCCTCTTTCTCAATTACAAGTACTTTATTGGGAATCAAAAAATTAAATGGAAACGTGAAATATTCCATTCATTTATCATAGAATGAGATGGCTTGATACTTGTCACAAGATCATTTTGCAACTAAAATAAGAATATTAAACAAACAAACCAAATTTCATGCAACTTTGAGGACAAGTTGAGAGTGAAATCTTTAAAAATAATATTTTCTCTATCAAAAACTTGGTTTATAAAAACCTTTAGACGTCACTCGACTACAGAGAACTTAAGCCAAAAACACATTATTCATTTGAAAATTTACTTTATGCAGATTTTTTAAAAAATAAGCAATGATAAAGGCTTTTTTTTTTTTCTTTTTTTTCTTTTTGCATGATTCCATGGGCTCATTACTATCAAAATTGGAACTAAATGACCCAAATCATCATGCATCATCCCAAAGAAAAGATCTTACGCTTTGAACCCAAAAATCCTATAGTTTCTTTTTAAAATGTATTTTGGAATGCTGATCATCTAGGGAAAGATAAAGAAAAATAAAAATTTTCTTTTTCTATGCATTGTTCCAACTTCCTGCCATAGTAGGAGATAGTGAATATTGTCCCTCTATAATTTCCACATAAGATTTGCACAAATTACCATTTTCCCTTGATTTCCTCCCTCCCAAACAACCTTTCCACCAAAGAATGCCCAAAATCATAAAAATGAGGAGTAGCATTGCAACTACAGCTCCAACCACAATGGATATCTTCATCTTGCCATCATCAGGGAGACTGAAATCTACAGAAAATAAAAATAACTAAGGACAGTAATTTTAAGACTGCATTTTGAAATATATTTAGCACCATACAGAAAATCCAAAGCAAGATAGCAACAGATGGTTAAAAGACAAATAAAGTTTTTGATAGTCTTCCATCTAAATGTACTTCAACATGGTTTTGAGTCTTTCATCTAAATGCAAATACCTACGGATTTCTAGATCCACTAAAATCCTATGATTCCACAGTTCATCAATCTAATCTGAGTATGGAAAAAATTGGACAACAAAAAGATTCTTAATTGCCAATATAATTACCAGCTTCCACAGAGATAGCTGATATGAGGGGACCATATGTTCCTCTCGTTGGGGCAGTTGTTGTTCCTTTCCCAGCCCAAAAAAAGCGAATCATCAAAACTTTATTTGTTACATTTGCTTTATATTCCCTAACAACTGCTTTATCAACCCCTGGTGCAGCATTTTCAATATCAAAATCTTTCAACACCAGTTTTTCCTGCAGCAAATTAACTCAATTAACTCCTCTACTATAATATACAGATAGAAATAAATTTGACAGAATACCTGCACATAAATATCAAATATCCGCCTTCCAAGATTGTAAAAAGATCTATTGTCTCTGATTACTATCTCCGCAAAGTGAAGTTTCAATTTATAAGGTCCGTTTGCTAGGCAGCGGGCATAGTATGTGATTGAAAGAGGAGACAGGCGTGCACTTGTGTATAGTTCAGACTCATTCATTTTGAGTATGGATACATTATTTGCTATATAGTCCTTTGCGGTAGTGTTTACATCCCAAAATCTTCCAGAGCTACTAAATCCCCAATACTCCCTCACACGAACATATTTCGCTGCTCCAGCTGGGTCAACATCTGCTTCATACTTAATCTTTCCAATTGTAGTTGCTTTCCCAGCACAATTTATATGCACTGAATACAAATCTACATAGAAGCAGTACCAAATCAAATACAAGCAAACATAATAGAACAGCAATGAAATTTCCATTTTATTGTTAAAAAATTTATGTATTTTTCATGTACAAGATGAAATATTTAACTAAACTCTTTTCTTCAATTTCGAAGGAAATTACAAAAGACGAATACCTGACTAGACAATTGATGCATATACCTTATCATAATTTGATTCAAATTGATATATTCATAGATGATTATTACCTTTCTGACATGGAGATTCATCCAGGCACTCACGAAGTGTTCTTAATTAGTGAAGTAGATAAAGAATGTCAGTTATCCCAAATAAATTGAAAAAAAAAAATTATGTGGTTCTTCGTAAAAGATTACAAGTTTGAAGCTTACAACTTGTCCCTTCTAGAAAAGCTTTTGAAGAAATTTCTGATGCAAAGGAAAAATCAGTTAGTTTCAGAAAAGGTTATGAAGATCAAAGTGTGTAAACCTCAAGAAGGTAGACTTACATGTTATCTGTACAGGGTGGTGCAGAGCCCTCTGACAAATTATTGTACGAAAGATCTATTTGGCTACACAAAAAGCAAGATTATTATATTGTACTTCACTGTAACACCAGACATGAACAACAAAGTACTTTTTAAGAGTATTTTTCTAAAATTGTTGAAACTTTAAACTATTCATGGTGAAAAGTGTTAATATATTATGGTCCAAGAGACCAAACCTATTGTAGGCCGTGGCAATTCTAAAATTCTTTTTCAGGGCATTCCTCAATAAGCAAAAATTATATAATTTAATAAAAAAAAAATTTTGTATATTGACAACAATAACAATTAAAAAACACACAAATACATAAAGTTTATAATTGTCTTCTACGTAGTTTTCTTATCAAATATTTGTCTATAATTCTAGTAAAAGAATAAACAATAAACTATAAACTATAAGTTTATTTTAAAATATTAATAAAAACATTAATTATTGTTGTTTAGTTGTTTTATTAATTTGTTTGTCTTTTATAAACTATAATTTATTATGTTGTTGTTTCATTAATTATAAAATTGTTAATTATTATTTAGCGTAACATAATTTTATTTTTGAAACATTAGCCTAACATAATTTAATTTTTTTGTTTTTTATAATGTATTGTTTCATTATTGTTTAGCCTAACATGATTTAGTTGTTTAATTTGTTTATCAATTGTCTCTTATAATTTGTTATGTGTATAATTAATATGTATAATGTAATTAAAAGTTGAGTGGGTCAATCAAGTGATAAACCCAAGCCTTAAATTATACCCATGTCATAACCCAAACCATAAACCAGGGCCCACCCTTTAATTTAATTTAATTTTTAATAACTTTTTTTCTCTTTTCCTTTCTTTTCTCCGTCTTTTTTCTTTTTTCTTTTTTCTTCTTTTTTTTTTTTTTATTGAAATGGTAGAAGCATATTAATTATAAGAAAAAAAAAAAAAAAAAAAAAAAAA